>NC_056735.1:13897295-13939795 GCF_019279795.1 Protopterus annectens
GGTTACATGAGTAGGGAAGTACTAGATTTTGAAGGGAAGGGGTTTTCTCTGGTTCGTGCAATGTTATGGGCCATGGTGAGTTAATTATAGTGAAGAAGTTGAGGTAGCTCTAACCAGTGAAGTTGCTTAAGTGCAATGCAGTGGTGTGACCTATAAGGAGCGTCTGTGGCAACCCTAGCAATTTAGTTATAACATGATTCTAGTCTAGCTATATCAGATTTCTTTAGATTGGTGAAAATTGGTGAAGCATATAGGAGGGTTGAGATAAGATGTGTTCGAGCAATGGCTGCTTTAGTACTGTTAGCAAGATATTGTTTGTTTCTATGAAGAGTATCAAGTTTTTTGTGCGCTTTCCTTATGGTTTGTTCAATATGGATATCAAATCTAAAGTTACTGTTGATTACAACACCTAGTAGTTTGGCATGGGTTGTGGGTGAAATTGTATTATTTATGGATAGAATGTTAAATGTAGGGAGACTCATTGTGTGTTTTGTATGTTGAAAAGGCGTGAGTTGAGTTTTTTAGGGGGTTAAGAATTAGATGACACTTAGTTAGCCATGCTTCTACTTTTGAAAAAGAGTTTTGTGTTATTTGTTATAGTTGGTGTATAGAGGAGGCCACACATATTATGGAATTATCTCCATGCTGAATTACTGACAGAAGCCTGTAATCTGATAATATTAACACTACATTTGGTTTTACCAACTGCTGTGCCTGTCTACTGTCTTGGGTACATTATATTATGCCCTGCAGTTTGATTATACATTGACTTAGCAGGTAATCTTTCTTTGTACGAGAATCTGAGGCATACTGTTTGAAAGTGAACCTTACTTGTGTCGATAGGCATTGATAAATGGCTAATATTGTAAAATGATTAATATGTTTTTTTTCCTATAACGATAAAGAACTCCATTTGAATTCCATCAGCTACTGTTCCCTACTGGTTGTTTTTGACCAAGTAAACTTTCTTGGCCTTCCCCTGTAATGGAACCATGATGGGAAAAAGGTCAGTTTGGATCATTCACCCACTCTGCCTAATGACTAAGTAAAGAAGTATAAATTACAGCAATAAATAAATAAAACGTATAATGACAACAAATGGTTGTTATGAAGAACAGAGTTTGAAAAACACTGGAAACAGTGGCAATGCTGGGCAGCTGAACATACAGGCATAATTATGCTCTAAGCAGACCAAAATGGAGACATAACAGTGTTAAAAGTGGAATTTGTTCAACTCCAAAAGTACAGTTCTTCATCCTATACCTGTAATTGGTGCTTTCTTCCTAAGTACTATTATAGAGATGTTGTATAATCCTCACCACTATCATAATCAGTGTCATCATGAGCAAGATGTAACTGTGTTCCCTGTAGGTGTATGTTAAAACTAGGCATGATGTAGGTGCACAGCTTCAAATCCATGGTAGACATGATCAAGGTCTGTTGGTCGTTGATGCCCCTGCTCCCACGTTGAACTTGCAGCTATCTATATAGTAATCCAGTTCCTGATTGTAGGAATGGATTGATAAGATGAAATAGAGAGTTTGAGTTTCATCCATACATGTCAGATTCCTTGAGACATGAAGTTGTGATATTTCTTGGTGAGGCTAATACTAATTTTTATTGCAGTTAGGTGTCTTCTTGTGTTCAGGTCTTCAGGGGGAATTTCAAGCAAAGGCTTTCAAAAGTTAGGAATTCCTCATTGCTTAATACATATCAAGCAGCGATCTCCTATAAGATAGTGCTATAACACACAGAAGAGAGACAGCGGGAGAGAGTTGCCTTAGTCTTTCAATATGACAAGCCTTGAAACATTTTACTTATCTTTGTCAGGACTCTTTGTACTGTCTTACATTCTCCAATTGCATCAGATGGTATATGAGTATGTTACAGAACAGGATATAGTATTCTTTAACTGATCTGACAAGACCTCAATGTAAGGGGGCCATTATCTTCTGGCATGGCTCTCTATCTCACATATCTTGGAAATTCAGTAAAACAAGAAACTCTAATGAAGTAAGAAGAAATGGAATAGCAGTCATCATGCAGTGCTAACAGTCAATGTAACAATAGTCAGCATGCGCTGCTAACAGTTAATGTAACAATAGTCAGCATGCGCTGCTAACAGTTAATGTAACAATAGTCAGCATGCGCTGGTAACGGTTAATGTAACAATAGTCAGCATACGTTGCTAACAGTTAATGTAACAATAATCAGCATGTGCCGCATGTTTTAGCTCTGCTGATCCTGTCTGGGCATCCTGCAAACTACTACAGCAGCAGAAAGAAAAAGAGAGACTTTAATTCATCATAAGTACCTCAGTTTGCTTTTTTCCCTATATTTTGTTTCCTCCACTTTAAAATAGCCATTTTCAGCTTACTGCATTCACTGTTACTGTAGTTTTCCATTTTAAAATTGTTTACTGCACTTTGTCATTTTTTTAAGTTATTTACTGTTGTAGGCTGCACACTCACGTGCGCTAGCCTTTCTGTGCTTTGCTCTGTTTGCTCGTTTCCCACCATTTTCTCTAGCTAGAATAGACCAGATTTCAGATTTGCTGATTCCAGGACTGTATTTTTAGTTTTTGAGTTGTCCAGGCCTTCTGTGGTAGAGGGAAGTATTTCTGATTATCAGTGGGAGTGATAAGCACTGAACAGCCTATCTAGCACTTGAGGAGTGGTTTCCAGCTCAGAAATTGTATCTAATTGGCCATTTTGGGCTGATTTCTATCCCTTTTAACTTTCTGACTTAAAAACCCATGTTTGCATGGGTTTGTACTTGTTTTAGTTCTGCAGATCCTGTCTGGGCATCCTGCAAACTATTACAGCAGCAGAAAGGAAAAAGAGAGACTTTGATTAATCATAAGTACCTCTGCTTGCTTTTTTTTGCCTATATTTTGCTTTCCGCACTTTAAAATAGCAGTTTTCAGCTTACTGCATTCACTGTTACTGTATTTTTGTTGTTTAAAATTGTTTACTGCACTTTTAGTCATTTTTTAAGTTATTTACTGTTGTAGGCTACACTCTCGTGTGCTAGCCTTTCTGTGCTTTAAAAGTGTGTTTACTACTGTTTTACTTGTTTTCCTGACTGCTTTCTCAAAAAATAAAAATATATCCTATCTGTTTGCTCGTTTCCAGCCATTTTCTCTAGCTAGAATAGTCTAGATTTCAAATTTGCTGATTCCAGGACTGTATTTTGAGTTTCTGAGTTGTCCAGGCCTTCTGTGATAGAGGGAAGTCTTTTTGCTTATCAGTTTCCAGCTCAGAAATTGTATCTAATTGGCCATTTTGGGCTCCTTTCTACCCCTTTTAACTTTCTGACTTAAAAACCTGTGTTTGTGCAGGTTTGCGAGTCATGCAGCACCACTAAGCTAGGGTAAACTATTGCTGGAGCCAGAAGTTCTGTTCTTCAAATTTTCCCTTAGATCTTGGTAGCTTTCACACTTCTGCACTCACACTAGTTAATTTAAGATCAGCACTTGCTCAAAAACTAACTGTAGCATTTACTGTAGCATATATACTGCTACCAGCACTAAAAGTCTCCACAAAGGAGAATAAGCTAACAGTCACAGTACTTAATTATCTTGGGCATTAAACCAGGCATGTCTAAAGGTCAGTTCCCTGTGCTTTCTCCTATCAACCTGGTGAACTTGGGCATCCTGAGACAATGTAGCAATTGCCTCATGTACACAGACAACCCACTTCTCCTACCCCACAACACTATTACCTGTGAGAGATACACATATATAGCCAAATTGGAAGCCAAGCACTCTCCAGCAAAGACTGAATCAGCCAGTCAGGAGGAGAAGGTTAACACCTGGACAACACCACATTTGACACATGGCCCACCAGTACATACACCACTGCAGCCCTCACATAGAAACACAAAACACACACCTACCTTTGTGGAGGCTCTCAATAAAAATCCGCCCAAACAACCGAGTCCTCCAAGGCAGAAATGCAAGCAACCACCACATCCCAGCACAAGCCATGTAACACATAGTTCACACAAACAGTGTGCCACACAACCAAAGTCCCTAAGGCAAAACAACTTACCCAATACACTAGTCATAGGTGACTCAATAGTGAGCCACACTGATGTCCCACCTACCAGGCTAAATAAGGAGAAAGTCACTGTCAGCTGCCTGTCGGGTGCCGGGATCTGCCACATAATGCACGCATGCATGTCGCTCCACAACAAGTACAAATATGACTCAATCATTGTCCATGTTGGTGTGAATGACCTGGGACATACCTCCCTGGACTACGTGAAAAGAAACATAGAGGAGCTCTCCAATTTTTCAGCCCAGGCAGGTATGACCATGGCTCTGAGTAACATCCTACCGTCACCCAGAATGATACTACAGTACAAACAGAAAATGATTAACTTTAACAATTGGCTAAGTTTCTGGTGTCATTCAAAGGGGATCCAGTATCTATCTGACATGATCGACAGACCTAGATGCTTCACCAGAGATGGCCTGCATCTGTCACCCCTGGGATTCCGGATACTGGCCAAAGCTCTTGCTGGCCCTATAGTGCCTTTTTTAGGAAATATCCTGAAGACAAAATTACCCGTGTAACAATCACAAGCAAACAAAATCTGAGGGTTATGCTACTCAATGCTAGAAGCCTAAATCTCAAAATGCACTCGCTTGAAGCACTCCTAAAAATGAAGAACATTGACATCTGTGCAGTGACTGAGACCTAGTTAAAGGCTCAGGAGAGCATGCCAGCTTTACCAGGCTATAATTCTTACCACACCTTTCAGACCCCTAATCCGGACTGAAGCACTAAAGGTGGAGCTATCGCCATATTCATAAAAGATATGCACACCTCCAGACAAACAGCCCAACATAACACATCTGAGATACTTTAGGTACAGCTAACAATGGGTAAAACTGCAATCCAGGTTGTAGCCTGCTATAGATCCCCCCCATGTCCCAAGAGTCCCACTCCACATTCCTAAACACACTGGAAAATATTAGGGTACAACCCAATACCCTTATACTAGGAGATTTTAACTACCCCTCCATTAACTGGGAAAATTACTCAAGTACCAACTCACTAGCTCAATGTTTTCAGGACTTCATTAATTCCAACATCCTAGACCAACTCATACTTACCCCCACCAGGGGTAGAAACATCCTTGACCTGGTCATTACCAACATGGGCAACCATTGTACTACACCTGAAATCAATTCCTCCCTGGTCAGATCTGACCACAAGCTTATCACCATGGACATCCACATCCCATGCGCACCTCCATTAAGGGAAACCACCGTAAAAACTTCTCCAAAGCCAGCTTTGGGCTTCTAAAAACAGAGGTGGCAAACTTCACCATGCCCACACAAATGGAAAATAGGTGTATGACTGCTGAATCATATACCAGTGCACTGTATGAGCACATACACATGTGCATGGAATGGGCCATACTAAACAAAACCAAGACGCTCTCCTCCAAAAAAAAGGAAGCCAATCTGGTGGACCCCTACTATTAACAAACTCTACAACAGAAGAACAAAACTGTTGCAGAAAAGAGTGAAATCCCAAGACTGGAAAAATTCCCTTGTTAGCCTCAGCAAAAAACTGAGATCCCTTTTCAAATCATCTAAAGCCTGTACAAAAACAAAATTGCTGCAGATTCTAAAGACAACCACAAGGCATTCTATAGCTATGTCAAGAATCTACATGGCAAGTCTCAGATCTGCTCTGAGTTACAGCACAATGGCAATACATATACAGAACCAACTGATATTGCCAACATATTGGCTGACAGGTTCAGTGCGAACTTTACCCCCCTTCATCCCCCAAAAGGCCAATCTCAATACCTGAGGAATGCCAGGTCCCTATCATCATGGCTACACAGGTAAAAACCGCACTGTCCAAAGCCAAGAATACAGCTTCCATGGGACTTGAAAATATCATGGGCTGTGTCCTACATGAACTACAAAATGAACTGGCACCACACCTGAGTACCATGTTCAATCACAGCCTCATCTCAGACTTTGTTCCTGCAGAATGGTGCACTGCTATGGTCATCGCACTCCACAAAAGGGGAGCGACTACAGATCCTGGGAACTACCGTCCCATTACCCTGACAAGTCTGATATGTAAGGCAATGGAGCGCATCATCATGGACCTTATCAACAGGGTCATAGGGAATCTCCAAACACTGGAACTCATGCAGTTTGGGTTTGTGAAAGGCAGATCATGCCTGCTCAACCTGATATACTTCTTTGAGCCTGTCACCAGAGCTGTGGATGAGGGCAAGGTAGGGCACACTGCCTACCTAGATCTTGCCAAGGCCTTCAACACCATCCCTCACTCAGAAATCATAGATAGACTCACTAAACTAGGCATAAACTCTTATGTTACAAGATGGGTAGCCAACTGGCTCACTGATAGAACCCACACTGTAAAAGTAGCAGACTCTAAATCTGACTACCAACCAGTTGCAAGTGGCTTTCCACAGGGATCAGTCCTGGGTCCTCTCCTGTTAGGCATTTACTTCTCTGAAGTCCAACCAACACAAAGGGACTCTGGTTGAAAAAGTTCACAGATGACTGCAAATTGGGAGCAATTATAGATTCTCCTATGGATGTAGACATCCTACAACAAGGCCTCACTGAGACCAATGACTGGTGCAAGAACCATGGCCTCAAGCTCAATGCCAAAAAAGAGCATTGTCATTCCCTTTGGGAAAAATTTGGTGCCCAAGAACTACCACATAGACAGTAGTCTGCTGAACATCAAAGGAGTGATAAGAGACCTGGGGACACAGGTTGACAGCAACCTCTCCTTTGATAACCACATCACCACTGTGGTCAGAAAGTCCTTCTATGTAGTGCATCTTGTCACAAAAGGTTTCTCATCCAAAAATAAAGAGGTCATAGTCCCTCTTTACTCATCCCTCATTAGACCTATTATTCAATATAATACCCCATTTGGTATGTACTTCACTAGACACCTACAACAACTGGAAAGGCCACAAAAATACCTAACTAAGTGGATCTTGAGCCTTAGACATATGCCCTACACTGACAGACTCAAAAAATTCCAGCTATACTCAGTCTCATGTCATCTATTTAGAGGCGATTTCTGCTTGTCCTACAAGGCCATGTCTGACCCGGAGCTGCTAGATATGCTGCACCTAAAGAAATCCCAATCTCTCCATGCTACATGCTCCAGGGATCTAAACCTCATTACCACCATAAACAAAACATGCTGGAAGGACAGGTTCCTAACCCAGCAACTTCCCATACTCTGGAACAAACTCCCCATTCATGTCAAGCAGAGCACTTCACTGGCCCTTTTCAAGAGAAATCTTGATGAGTGGATGGGCAACAGAAAGTTCACCCCAGGGATCACTTCAGTGGCCCTGCTTGACAGGGGCACGGGAAACTAACTTTGGGTGGCAGTCACCCTGGGGATCACCTCAGTGGCCTTGCTTGACAAGGGCACTGGGAACAAACTTCGGGTTGCAAGACGCCAGGGAATTTCTTGGGCTATACTTGTATAGGCTCCAGGGCCATTAGCCTAATACATACCTATGAACGTAAATTTAACAATAGTCAGCATGCGCTGCTAACAGTAAATGTAACAACAGTCAGCATGCGCTGCTAACAGTTAATGTAATAATAGTCAGCATGTGCTGCTAACAGTAAATGTAACAATAGTCAGCATGCGCTGCTAACAGTTAATGTAACAATTGTCAGCATGCGCTGCTAACAGTAAATGTAACAATAGTCAGCATGTGCTGTTAACAGTTAATGTAACAATAATCAGCATGCACTGCTAACAGTTAATGTAACAATAGTCAGCATGTGCTGCTAACAGTTAATGTAACAATAGTCAGCATGCGCTGCTAACAGTTAATGTAACAACAGTTAATGGGACAACATTCATGATTCAGTGTTAACAGTGAATGGGACAGCAGTCAGAATGAAATGTTAATAGAGAATGGGACAACAGTCAGAATATGATGCCAATCTTGAATGGGACAACAAATAGACTGTCACACTAACAGGAAATGGAAAAAACATTCAGAATGTGATGTTAATAGAATTGGCCAACAGTTCCAATGTGGTGCTAACATGAAAGAGGACAATAGTCAGAATTTGTTCCAAACAGGGAACAGTCAGAATGTGTTGCCAACAGTGAATAAGACAACAGTTAGAATAATTTGTTAACAGGGGAATGTGACAATAGTCAGAAGCAGGTGCTAACAGGGAAGGGAAAATGACAATGATGAAAATGTGATATTAGGGAATGAAATAGAATCAGAATGTAGTGTTTAAATGGAGTGGAACAACAGTCAAAATGAATCAGAATGTACTGATAACAGATAAAGGGACAACAGAATACATGCATACATACATACAAATGTTTCAAGCACGGGCATTAAAGCCCTTCTAGCTTGCCAATATGCCAAAACACTTGTTCCCATACTAAATGTCCAGGCTGTTCTTAAAAATATCTAAACTAGTACTTGCTTTAATGTAATTTGGTAGTCTGTTCCAAGCATCAGCTACTCTGTCAAGAGAACCAATTAGTACACTTCTCATTCCTATAGAATCTTCTACATAGGTTATCTGGTGATTCTCTAGTACTTTTTGATAACCCCAAACATTCCCAGAGGTAGTTGTCCCTAAATGCCTTGCATACCTGAATAAGGGTGGCCTAATGGTTAAGGTGTTTGCCTTACAAACACAAGGTACAGGGTTTGAGTCTCACAAGGGATAATTGGCTAGGCTTAATATGGCTCGCAAGGGCAGTTAACTTAGTATGAACCAAAGTATTAAATATCTGTAAGAGACACTGTACAAGTTCAGATATTTTAGTCTTTCATAATAACTTAGATTTTCACATCCATGGATGCCCTTAGTATATTTCCGCTGTACTCTTTCCAGTTTATTCATGCTTGTTTTCCTATAGGGTTTCCATATTGTTATTCCATACTCAAGTTTGGGTCTAATGTAACTAACAAACAATGACTTCATTATATTTGATTTCCTAGACTTTATAAATCTTTTACTACAACCTATAGTTCTATAACTATCATTAGCCAATTGCTTGATATGATTAGAAAAACTCATAGCTGAATCCACCCATATACCCAGGTCCTTAAATGAGTCTACAGTTTCCATCACTGTGTGCTGTATTAAATATTCACTTTTCAGTTTATGTCTCCCAAATCTCATATGCTTAGTTTTTGATGTATTTATCAACATATTATTCTCCTGTGCCCAAATGGTCAGTTTAGTCAAATTATTTTGCAGACATGTCTTATCTGTAACACTTGTAATCAGTTTACCCAATTTCAGGTCGTCAGCATATAGACTGTAGAACACCTCAGATATAAAAGTAAGGTCTGAAAGATACAATCTAAACAAGTAAGGGCCTAGTACAGAGCCCTGTGGGACACCTTAACTGTAACCAAGGATTTCATCTGTCCAGTTGGTGTGTGATACTTGCCATGTCCTATTTGTAAGCTATGCAGCTATCCATCTTATCAACAGTACATCAATACCTAGTTGTACTAATTTATTGAGCAGTGTTTTTTATGCATGACCCTGTCAAATGCTGAAGTTAAATCTATATAAATCACATTGCAGAATATGTTGCTAAGAAGGAAGGGAACCAGTGGTGGCTGGTGACTGCAAATCAAAAGGGGGCTGCAGGAGACAGCTGAATGGGTGTGGCCAATTGGAAGGGGTGTGGCCAAATAGAAAGGGGTGGGGTTATGCTAAAATGCCAAAACTGGGACTTTAGTGAAATACGTTGCCCTGGGTGCCACTGCCAAAATGTCCAATCAAGACAAAATGAATTCTAGAAGAACAAAAATATTTCAATGCATTGGCTACATGACAGCTTACTTAATATCTAGATGGAAATGAAAAGGTTGCAAGGCATGAAAAAATAAATTACTTTTTAAATAGATTACTGGAACGCCAATCAAAATCAAGTATTAAAAACAAGCAGCACTCAACTCAAACCACATATCCTTGCATTGCAATTCTAAGCAGCAGCATCTCTGCCTGCAAAGCAAAAAAAGCTGGAAACCAACAATTAACCGACATGCTCGCCATCTCAAACAAAAAACCCCATCGAGCTAAGGCGCCGCAGAGCTAGTCCTCAACACTCTCAACCAAATAAAAATAGGATCGAGGACACACAGGAGGACAACCCAGAGCTTAGGAGCTAACTTCATAGAAAAATCCAAACCCTTAGTAGAAAGGCTCCATTGCTCATCTCAAGAGGAATCTTGAAGAGTGGTGGGGAAAGGAGATCTTTAGTTCTCGTGGTATCTCTGTGCTGGCACTGTGTTACCACAGGGCAGTATATACCTTCAAAAAAAAAGGCAAAAAAAAGTTTAAATGGGTGGGTAAAATATTAACATTCTGGCTAGGCTTATAAATGCCCTAGGGCAAATAGCCTAGTATGAACCTATGAACCTATGAACCTATAATTATAATTTATATTCAGATGTAACATGCTGAAAGTAGCAATACCCCCACTTGTAAAAATGTTTCTTATCCAAAAAAGACCTGCTGCCTAACAACAATTATCTACTTGTTCCATAGGGAAAAACATGATCAAAGTAAAAAATGAACAGCAAACAAGAAACAAGCTCAAGATAAATTGCTTAAAGGATTACTGCACAAGTTATGGACCACACATGATAGATTGGCATTCTGTTTAGTTTACGGGTAAAGCCTGCAAAGATGACTGCAAGTCTCCAACCAATGTAATGAGCTTCTGAAAATACTGTAATCCTGTCCTTTATTACAAATACTGTCATATGCATTTCAATACCTAAGGCGTATACACTATCTAGCTAAGTAAATATTCTCTGCATGGCAACTACTAAAAGGCTTTCAGTGTTGGTAATTCTTTAACAGTACGCTTATTAAAGTTTACTTGCATCTTACAGTCTCAGAAAGCTTATCTGATGATCATTAAAGTATTGCTACTTAAACACAGAGCAACAGGCATTGCAACAACATGCATTTTCTGAATAAGAAGAATCATAAATCAACCATATAAAAATATGACAGGAAACCAGAACATTCTGCAAAATCAAGGACAGATGAAAAGCCACTGTAGTACTTGTGTCTACCTTGGATGGGGGATACTCTGCACACTTACACTGCATAACTGCTCCTTGTCTTGCTTGGACACATCCAGAGTCACTATGTGAGGGAGTGGGGTGCAACAAGTATGTCACAATTTGAAATGTCTCTGGCTGACGGTGATGGCCCTGACACATTTGTCATACCTCTCAGCCTCAGAGCAAGAAATCTGGGCAAAGCCATAAACAGAAGTGGGACAAGGCCCAAAAATAAGGACAATTTTTAAATATTGCTCTTATAAACTTCGAAAGATAATATAACAGTAGGTCTTGCATTAGTATGAATTTTTTGAAGGGAATGAAATCTGAAACTCAAATGTCTGTCATTATTTTCTAACTACGGTTTTTAATGATTTTCCACTAATTTGCCAGAAAACCACAATTTTATGCAAAAGGACCAAAATGTGATGCAAAAATATAAAATAGCCACACAATACAGCTGGGAACCTGTCAAAGAAAGGACACTTTTTTAATATTAGTACTGTTAACTTGAGCAGCTGACAAAATAAGATAATTTACATGCATTTCTGAAATTAAAAATGATCTATAACTCTGATCATTACAATTCTTTATTAATTGTAAACCCTCCATGTTTTCTTCCAAATTTGCCATTTTGTGGAGGGAGTATTAGGGGGAGAGCAACATTTTGAGCCAAAATCAGGGACAGTTGAGAGGTTTGGATATACCTAATTCTATAAAGTGATTTATTTGCCCATACCTCTCATCCTCTTAACAAAGGGAAACTGGACGAGGCCAAACATATTGGGGGAAAATACAAACAGTACTAAAAATTGCTCTTGTATAAACTTAGTCAGTTAACAGAATAACAGGTCTTGATTTAGCATGCATTTTTCTGAAGAGTATGAAGTCTGAAACTCAATGTCTGTCATTTTTTAGTGACTTAATTCCTAAATGATTTTCCAGAAAACCACAAATTTTATGAGGAACAAACCAAAAATAAGAAGCAAAATCTATTCATTTTGCAAAATTTGGACAGTTAAGAGGCAGGCTGTCTGAATTTGCCTCCCTTTCCCCCCTCACAAAATCATGGTTGAATGGGGCCTTCCCCTGCAGCTATTCCAATGTCCCAGTACTTGGCTATTTCACATTTACAGCACAAACACTAGTAGACATGTGCTAAACAAAGCTATGCAGTCTCACAATGAAAATAGACTTAGCATTAAAACTTCTCTGCCCTTGAAACTCACATTCATTGAAACAGCATTGAAACCCACATTCAAAGAAAATACATTTGTCCAGTGGCAGATAAAGATTAACTTTGGGCTGTTTTCAAATCAAAGGCCCCTTGCACAGGAAACATGCATGTGTTCTTTGATACACCATCCTGGTTGTATTAAATTATATTCTTTGTATATTACAGTACAGCTGTTAGAGGGCATTTTAAATTTATTGTTTTGAACATTTTTTTCAGTAAAAAATGAAACAAAATGCATGGACCAATAATGACAAAACTGCCCAGTTCATAACATTTCCATCATAAAAGTCTACTCAAACTTCTACAGTCCACCAGTATCAATAAATATGCACAATCTCTGCAGAAGTAAAAGTCATTTAAATAATTACACATTAAAGAGATCTGTAACTAATGAAGAGGTTGCTGCTAGCAGACAACTTTATATTTCATTGTTTAATCTACAAATAAAGTGCCTGTTGCCATTGAAGAATAAATTGCCTATGTTACATTAAAACACGATAAGCTAGTAATATTGCAATAGGGAATGGATGGCAAACTGATAATAGGTTCATTGTTACTAGGTATAAACAGCATTAAACTTCTCTTCAAGCTCTCAGTTCCTTGTAAAATCCACTCAACACTCAACTGTCTGTATCTCTCAACTTTGAAGCACATGGAATCTGGAGAAAGCCAACATTTATTTGGGGGGGGACAAAAGCCCCAAAACTAGGGACACATTTTAAGCATTGCTTGTATAATCTTAGAAAGCTGCCAGAATAAAATACTGTGTTACCACCATGCATTTCACTGCCAAGTCTTGAACCCTGGACTCTGTGCACTAGAGTCAGAGCAACATACCATTATGCCAAATCAGCTGTTTCTTGAATGACAGGTAGACTGAAACTTAAATGGCTATCATTTCATGAATTAATTTCTCATCATAGTTCTCAACCTCTTAGCACAGAACACCTAGACAAAGCCAATAATGGGGGAATACAGCCACAAAAATAGGGACAAAATAAATTTCAGATATTGATCTTATAAACAGAAAATTGCTAGAGTAAAAGGTTTTGTGTTATCATATACTTTCTGAAGAATATGAAGTCTGAAATTCAAATGCCTGTCATTATATAGTGAATTCAAACTCCAGAAAACCACAAGTTTCACAAGAACAAACATATGAGGGAAAAATTTTACAAGTGGTGGTGGGTAGGGAATTCAAGCTATTGCTACCTGCTCCCAAGGTACAGGGTTTGAGACTAGCCACCAGGTATATTTCATGAGTTCTCTCTAGCCACCAGGTATATTTAACTAGTCATTACACATACACACACACCCTGCAGAGAGCATCGTTCATCCATTCCTGCAATAATACGTCTGCGAGAGCAACTCCTTCCCGCAAGAGCAAGCTGCTACCCAGCCTGCAGGCATTGCAGTCCAATCCTCTTCCAGTCTATGCAGTTGTAACTGCATGGACTTCTGGGATCTCTGCTGTTGAATGCTGTCATCCTAATCTGGACTGTCTCACCAGCAGTCCAGATTCTTCTTTTTTTTTCTTTTCTTTGAATTTGTACAGCTGGGGGGCTGCAGTCTTGCAGCCCGATAGCATGTGCCTCCCCTGAAGGGGACAGCAATCAGAATGTGCTGTCAACACAGAATGAGCTCATCAGAATCTGCTGCTAGCAGGGAATCAGCAACAGTAGGAATGTGCTGTTAGTGGGGAAGGAGATAATAGTCAAAATGCGATGTTAATAGAGAATGGGGCAACAGCCAGAATATAGTGCAGGTAGTGAAGGATAAAACAGTCAGAATATGCTGCCAACAGGAAACAGAATAATGTTCAGAATGTAGGGTTAACAAAGCTTGGGACAACAGCCAGACTGATGTTAACATGGAATGGAACAACAGACAGACTGTGGTGGTAAAAAGAAATGGGAAAAAATCAGAATGTGGTATTCATATCTATCAATGAATTAGCTCAAGAAATCTGGACAAAGCCAAAAATATTGGGGAGATAAAGGCCCAAAAATAGAACACATTTTAAATATTGCTCTTAGAAAGTTGATAGAATAACAGATTTTACACCGGCAAGTATTTTCTGAATGGTATGAGGTCTGAAAGTTAATGTCTGTCATTATTTTCTAACCTCAATTCTCAATGATTTGTCAAAAAAAATAAAAATAACTGCGTGACGGGTAGACAAAAAATATGAGGTAAACATCTAGACATTCTTTGAAAATCTGGACAATTGAGAGGTATGGTGGTATTAACAGAAGGAACTAAAAATCAGAATGCAGTATTACCAGAAGGAGCTAATAATCAGAATGCAGTATTACCAGAAGGAGCTAACAATCAGAATGTGGTATTACGAGAAGGAGCTAACAATCAGAATGTGGTATTACCAGAAGGAGCTAATAATCAGAATGTGGTATTACCAGAAGGAGCTAACAATCAGAATGTGGTATTTCTAGAAGGAGCTAACAATCAGAATGTGGTACTACCAAAATGAGCTAACAGTCAGAATGTGGCATGAACAGGGAAGGGGACAATAGTCAGACTATGCTGTTATCAGACAACAGTCAGAATGTGTTGTTTACAGGAAATGTGACAATCAATTTGTGATGTTAAAAGTGAATGGAACAAAAGTCAGACTGCAATGTTAATATGGAATGGGACAACAAGTAGACTGCAGTGCTAACAGGAAATGAGAAAACATTCAGAATGTGGTATTAACAGAATTGACTGACAGAATGTGGTACTAACAGGGAAGGAGACAATAGTCAGAATATGCTAATAAAATCAATCAGAATGTGCTGCTAACAGAGACTAGGACAACAATTAGAATGAAATGTTAACAGGGAATGTGACCACAGTCAGAATGGGATGCTAACAGAGAAGGGAAGAGGAGAACAGTCAGAATGTGGTGCTAACAAGGAATGGGACAACAGTCAGAAAGTGGTGTTAATGTGGAATGGGACAACAGTCAAAATATACAGCTAACAAAGGATGGGACAACAGAATGTGGTGCTAACAAGGAAGGGTTCAGCAGTCGAAATGTGGTGTTAAAACAGAATGAGTTAATCAGAATGTGCTGCTGACAAGGAATGGGGCAAGAACAGGAACATGGTAGGAAAAGTGATAGTCAAAATGTGATGCTGACACAGAATGTGACAAAAGCCAGAACGCAGTGTTAGTAGGGAAGGGAACAACAAAATGTGTTGCTAAGAGGAAATAGAATAATGTTCAGAATATAGGGTTAACAAAGACTGGGACAACAGCCACAATGTGGTGTTAACAGGGAATGGGACAGCAGTCAGAATGTGATGGGGAATGAGACAACAGTCATAAAATGGTGTTAACAGGGAATGGGACAGCAGAATATGGTGTTAGGGAATGTGACAATATCGTAAAGTGGTGCTAACAGGGAATGGGACAACAGTCTGAGTGTCCTGCTAACAGGGAATGGGGTAAAAGTCAGAATCTGATGTTAACAGAGAATGGAACAGCAGCAAGAATGTGGTGCTAACAGGTAATTGGACAGCAGTCAGAAAGTGCTAACAGGGAATGGAGTAACAGTCAGGAGAGAATGGAATTATTGGATTACAAGAATCCACCTACTGACACTGCACAGCCTACCATTAGGTTTATCACTACCTATGGTAGGAATTATAATGTCATCCGTGATACTATCAAAAGACATTGGAATATTCTGCTCGCCAATGACCAGCTCAGATCCCTTCTAGGCGAGGAATGCAAGTTTTCATACAAAAGGGGTAAAACGTTAGGATCACACCTCTCTCACTACAAACATACAGACAGTGGTGGGGCTATTCACAAGCAGTTAACCCTCACGGGACATGAACTCTTGGGCACACACCCATGTGGTCATTGTGGATCATGTCAACAGATTACCAAATCCAAACAGTTCTCCAGCAGGAACACCAGCAAGGTTTTTGAATGCAAGGTATTTGGCAATTGCAGTAGTGACTGGGTTATATATTTAGCTACCTGTCACTGTGGGGCCTTCTATGTGGGTCAAACCTCCAAACAACTTAGAAGCAGGATTAATGAACATCGCAGTGACATCAAAAACAAAAGGACCACCAATGCTATGTACCAACACCTCCTCCAACATCCACAAGCACTATTTACGTTTATGATTATTGATCGAATTGTGGGTGATCGTAGCAATAAACAGGGCTGGCATGGCATTCTGAATCAGAAGGAGAAATATTGGACCATTACTTTGGGAGCTATTTTCAGTCCAGGACTCAATGATCATTTTAACCTTGATTCCATAACTTTTCTTATGTCACAGTTGTCCACTACATATCCTATCATGTGAACATACCAACATTCATATGCCGACTTATCATGACTATATATACCTATGAACATCGTTACTCAGGTATCACTTTACTTCTTGTCAGCCAGTGTATGTTTCTTACTTCATTCACTTCAGTGTATGTTTCTTACTTCATATACCAATTGGTTCCATAATACATATATCTTTATAATGTTGTTTTTATCATGATGATATATGTTTATCAGATTTTTGCTAACCTAGTACAGCAGGATATTGAATATTTCTGTATTTTGCACTCTGCACATTTCTGTGCACTTTGCTTTGACTACATCAGGGTGGTTATCAAATTCATTCCATTATTTGCTATATTTATAATATATTGTCTTGTTATAATATATTCTCATGTTATTAATATGTTCCATACATATTTTAGCATAACTGGTCTATCTAAATATGTATACTGTTTTACATTTATTTTTTGAAATTATCATTACTAGTATCATTCATTTTGAATTGCACTGTTTTTGGTGTCCCTACTCTTATTCATGAATATTAATGAATGACAGGGCAGTTTTTATGCTCATTCGTCAATTCATACTATATATATATGCATATGTATTTTTCATCCTCTGTTTATTCGTCTGTAACACACTGAGGAAGGCATTTTCTGCCGAAACCGGTCTGTGGTTATTTGGGTTTACAAATAAACCTTTATATATTGTATTTTTGACTCTGCATCATTCCTGCTTTTTCTGCTGGCCTGTCTTTTTTTCTGGATATTTGGTTTGGGCCGTGCATCCCCCACCTGCATAGAACTTGGTTTGTGCTAAGGATGTTCATAGACAACATTATTCCACTGCTTGGTGCAAAAGACATTATAGTCATTTATGTTAACGAGAAGAACTCCCCCCTCCCACATACACGCACACACTGGAAGTAATATCAATATGATCTTTTGAGCAGAGTATTTGTCTTATATGGTGGGTTGTATATATTTTAAATTATTTTCCTATAAGTGTTTTATCTTCCATAAGAGGTCTGTGAGGTAAAATGAAAATTAGTCTTAAATCTAGCATCAGTGTTCTGTTGATGGTGATACCAGGTACAGCTGAGTTTAGTTAATGATTCTGTATATTTATAATTTGTACTAGGGAAAAAAACAAAGGGAAACCTGTAGACTAGGCACCAAAAACATAAACTGTCTATGTCTCGGGTGTCTACAGGTATCAGTCAGTAAAATGGCACTCCACCCTCTCTCCATATCTGCCACTCACCACCAGTGTACCACAAGGCTCTATCCTTGATCCCCCCTCTAACATTCTCACCAACACCCTCTACACATCTACACAACATGCCTCCCTAATACAGTACGCAAATGACTCCACATTCATTTGCACACCTGAGAAAATGGCACACCTCCAAAAAATCACTCAGAAAACTTTAACAGCTTTTGAAACAAGGCTTTGTAACTCACAACTCATGTTTGGCCTCCCCCCATAAAACTGCTACTTGTTCTCCAAATCGCTTTCTTATGAAAAAACAAAATGTAAAGTACTCTCTCTTGATAACACAATCACTGAAATCACTTCTCATAAATTATTAGGGATCATAATGGATAATATTCTAAAATTTGAATTGTATATACAAAATTGCATAAAAAAACACATAAAAATTAGGGATACTTTACAGATCCAAAAGCTTTCTCATCAACAGAACTAGAATTACATTCACCACTACTTATCTCCTCCCCACACTTTTTATTGTGCTCCCATCCTTACTAACCACCAAGCATCACAAATATCAAAAGGTTTTCTATGAGCTATTGGAAACAAACTGTAGTAAATGAAAGAGCATCATGCCTCAGCACTTTATTTAATCTTTTTTTCTGGGACTCTTATTTAAATACTGTAAAGGTAACAGAATAGTGCAGCTTGAACTAACTATTTTATACGGATTTATCTTTCATTTCTGCCTTCCATGTGCTCATATTTATTACATATTTATCAGCTCTGTGTGTTCTTTTCAGGAAACTTAAGAACAAAAAATGTGTATCATCTAATATTTCCAGTAAAATTCTACTATGGATTTCTGACTTCCAGAAAGTTGACAGCCCAAAATGCAGAAAACTAATGCCCACACTACAGAGTGGCAATTTTTTTATTTTACACAGTTTTTGAAGGGGGTAAGCCTCCCCTGTCTATCTGATGAATCTGGGCATCTTGGGGCAATGTAGCAATTGCCTCGTACACCAACAACCCTCTCCTCCTACCACCCAACACTACAACCTGTCAGAGATGCACTTATCTAGCCAAACTGGAGGTAAAGCTCTCTCCAACCAAGACTGAACTCGACAGTCAAGAAGAGAAGGTAAACACTTGCACCACATCACAGTCATCATATAGTTCCACTAAACCTACACCACCAAAATCCGCACATAGAAACACAAAAACATTCACAGAGGCTCTCAGTAATAATCTACTCATCCAACAGAGATCTCCAAAGCAGAAACACAAGCAACCTCCACCCCCCCAACACAACCCATATCACACATAGCCCACAGACTCAGTGTGCCACTCAACCACAGCCCATAAGGCAAAACAACATACCCAACACACTAGTCATAGGTGACTCTATAGTCAGGCACACTGATGTCCCACTCACCAAGCTAAACAAGAAGAAGGTTACTGTCAGCTGCCTGTCAGGTGCCAGGATCCGCCACATAACCCAAGTACTCAGGTCACTCCACAAGTACAAATATGACTCTATCATTGTCCATGTTGGTGTGAACGACCTGAGATGTACCTTCCTGGACTACATGAAAAGAGACATGGAAGAGCTCTCCGATCTTGTTGCGCAGGCAGGTATGACCCTAGCCCTGAGTAGCATCCTGCCATTGCCTAGAATAATACCGCAGTACAAGGAAAAATTATTGATTTCAACAATTGGCTAGGCTTCTGGTGTCATTATAAGGGGATCCAGTATCTGTCTGCCTGGGACGACATGGTTGACAGACCATGATGGCCTGCACCTGTCACCCCTGGGATTCCAAATACTGGCTAAGGCTATTGCCACCCCTATAGAGCCCTTTTTAGGCAAGGTTTAAATGACAAATTCACCACCATAACATGAACATGCAAGCCAAAACTGAGGGTAATGCTACTCAATGCTAGAAGCCTAAATCTCAAAATGCACTCCTTAAAATGGAGAACATTGGTATTTATGCAGTGACTGAGACCTGGTTCAAGGCTCCAGAGAGCACCCCTGCATTACCAGGCTATAACTCTTGCCACACTTTTCGGCCAACTAACCTGGACCAGAACACCAAAGGTGGAGGTGTTCATTAAGGATATCCACACCTCCTGGCTAGTTGCTCAGCATAATGCATCTGAGGTTATCCAAGTGCAACTAACTCTGGGCAAAACTGCAATCCAAATTGTAGTTTGCTACAGATCCCTCACCATGCTCCAGGATTCCCACTCCTCTTTTCTTGATATACTGGAAAATATTAGGGTTCAACCAAACACCCTAATAATGGGCAATCTCAACTACCCCACCATTAACTGGTAAAACTACTCATAATAACTCCTTCACCCAACGCTTTCTGGAATTCATAAATTCTAATGCCCTGGATCAACTTATCCACACCCCCACCAGGGGCAACAATATCCTAGACCTAGTCATTACCAACATGAGTGACCAGTGTTCCACACCTGAAGTCAACTCCTCGGTGGTCAGATCCGACCATAAGATAATCACCCTAGATATCCACATCCCTCACCCAACCCTAATTAAGGAAACCATGGAAAAAATTTCTCCAAAGCCACCTTCACGCTTCTTAAGACAGAAGTGGTGAACGTCATGACACCCATGCAGATAGACAATACAGTTACGACTGCTGAGTCCTACATAAATGCACTCTATAAGCACTTACACAAGTGCATGGATCGTGCTATCCCAAACATAACCAAGACGCTATCCTCCAAAAAAGAAGCCAATCTGGTGGTTCCCTGCCATAAACAAACTCTACAACAGAAGGAAAAAACTGTTGCAAAAGAGAGTAAAATCCCATGAGAGGAGGAACTCCCTGGTCAGCCTCAGTAAGAAGCTGAGATCCCTTATAAGATCCTCCAAAGCTAGCTACGAAAACAAAATCACCACTGATTCTAAGGACAACCACAAAACATTATATAGCTATGTCAAGAATCTCAATGGCAACACCCAGATCTGCTCTGAGTTGCAGCTCAGTGGCATGAAAATTACAGAACCAACTGATATTGCCAACATCCTGGCAGATAGGTTCAGTGCTAACTTTACCCCCCTCTCACCCCCTAAAGGGCCCATATCTGTACAGGAAGGATGCAGAGTCCCTGTAATCACAACATTGCAGGTAAACGCTGCACTCTCTAAAGCCAAAAACACAGCATCCAAGGGACCGGACAACATCCCAGGCTGCGTTTTACATGAACTTCAGAACGAACTGGCTCCCCACCTAAGCACCATGTTCAATCATAGCCTCACGTCAGGCTTTGCGCCCACTGAATGGTGTACAGCAACAGTTATCCCACTCCACAAAGGGGGAGCCACCAGTGATCCTGGGAACTATCACCCTATTAGCCTGATGAGCCTGGTCTGTAAGGCCATGGAACATATTATCATCATGGAACTCATAAACAAAGACATTGGTAACCTCCAAACTCTGGATCCCACCCACTTCAGGTTTGTGAAAGGCAGATCATGCCTTCTGAACCTGATTGACTTCTTTCTTTCTGCCGTAGACAAGGATAAGGTGGTTCACACAGCCTATCTTGACCTTGCCAGGGCTTTCAACACCATCCCCCATTCTGGAATTATAGCTAAACTCACTAAACTAGGTATAAATCCCTATGTCACAAGATGGATTGACAACTGGCTCACTGACAGAACCCACACTGTAAAAGTTGCAGACTCCAAATCTGACTTCAAACCAGTGACAAGTGGAGTACCACAAAGTTCAATTCTGGGACCTGTTTGGTTTCTACTTCTCTGAAGTACAGGCTAACACAGAAGGTTGTTGGCTAACAAAATTCGTAGATGACTGCAAACTAGGAGCCATAGTCGAGTCCCCAAATGATGTGGACATCCTAAAGAAGGGCCTCACTGAGACAAATGCCTGGTGTCAGAGCCATGGCCTCAAGCTCAATGCGAAAAAGCGCATTGTCATCCCCTTTGGTAAAAACTCTGTACCCATGAACTATCACATAGGCGGCAGTCTACTTAATGCTGAATGTGTGATAAGAGACCTTGGGACCCAGGTGGACAGTAGTCTCTCCTTTGATAATCACATCGCCACAGTAGTCAGGAAATCCTTCTACCTGGCACACCTCATCACAAAAGGGTTCTCATCCATTAAAAAGGAGGTCATTGTTCTCCTCTACTCGACACTCATTAGACCCATTATAGAGTACAACGCCCCTTTTGGAATGTACCTCACAAGACATCTGCAGCAGCTGGAAAGGCCACAGAAGTACCTCATAAAGAGGATTACTGGCCTCAAACAGATGCCCTACACTGACCGTCTCAAAAAACTCCAGCTTTACTTCATAGCATATAGCCTAATCCGAGGTGATTTCTGCCTAACATATGAAGCTATGTCAAACCCAGAGCTGTTAGACATGCTAGACCTAAAGAAATCCCAATCACTCAGAGCTACTTACTCTAGGGACCTAAACTTTGTCACCACAATAAACAGGACATGCTGAAGGGATAGAGTCCTGTCCCAGAGACTTCTCATACTTAGGAACAAGCTACCCATCTGTGTCAAGCAAAGTTCCTCATTAGCACGCTTCAAGAAAAATCTTGGAGTGGATGGGAAATAGGAAATATACCCGGGGGGATCACTTATGTGGCTCTGCTCGACAGGGGCACAGGAAAATAACTTCCTTGGGTGGAGTAAGCCAGGGAACCCCTGTTGGCTAGGCTTACTTAGGCCCTTGGGCCAATAACCTAGTATCTACCTATGAACCCCTGCACTGCCAAACTTATGTATACCAACTCCTCTGTCACACAAACTTGAAGAAGAAAGAAATCTCCCATAGCAAGTGAATATTCGCAGTGCAGACTTAGAAATCATACTGGCAATGGTTTCCTATGGAGAACAGTGTTCAGCGTTCTGTGTCTCCATATTCTTTCTTTCCTGTGGACAAATGAAGCTCAAGAAATTTTATCACAGTCAGATGTAGAGGATCAGACTCCTTTGCATAGATAGTGTCATAATATTCTTCATTCTCTTGCTGCCGTATCTCAGATTTAAACAATAAATCAAGCTTGGTTCTAGGTGATGCTGGATTTACCCATGGCTGGTGTGGTTGGTCATGATGGGGAAGCCTGAGTGACTAGATAAAGTCTATACCCCGAGTGCGCTTTACCGCTATTATAAAATGACATTATTTAAAAAAGAAATGTCTTACCTTTTTAAGTAATATTACTTTATAAAAGGATTTAATTTTCCTTCTCCCTTCTCCTGCTGATGCTAGTTTCCAGACATGCTTCGTAACAATTTAGTTCATGCATGCCTGAGTATGAGATGATGATTGTACAGGGTATATGTTTTACTGCAGTTTCTGCCACTTTTTTGAAAAGAAAGACAATTAGAAGTGTCGTGCCTAGCGGTTTACATGAGGATGTTTGCACCCTACTGTTCTATTGTAAGTGGTACTGACTTTTTTTATTCGATATAGGTTTATTGTTTGTTGATTTATTAAATTATTTTTCCACTGTATTCAAGCTACTCTGATTTTCATTTATTTATTTATTTATGTATATGTATATATTTATTTATTTATTGCTGTTTCTAAATTTAGCCATCTTGTTTTATTTGTTCAAGCTCAATTTTGTTTAGTTTTATTCTTATGGCTTTGGGCCATTAGTGTGCTTGCCAGTGCAATTTTCTTTTAATTTTGTCAAACTACTTGAGTTTAATATCTCTGCTGATCATCACAGAGAAAATGGTAGCCATAATACATACATTTAGCAGTGATTAGTTTTCCTATATTTCAAGAATCTTAGCTATTTAATTTCTGTGGGTAATAGTCAATTTGCAGTTTGTATGTACTGGTGTAGAACCAGTTATCTTTCACCTTTTGGAATATAGTGCAAGTTATATTATATAATATTTATTATCCATTTCTCTGTATAAACAAGCATTTTTATGCATAACAGAGAAAAACACAATGCAGCTGTCAGACATGCAGTGCTGAAAATGTGGTACAAATCTACCCATACATTGGTGAGAGCTCCCCCCAGGCCAAAATATTTCATTTGCCTACATTATTCCAAAAATCTTGCTATATCTCCAAAAAAAGAAGTTATGTACTTACCATAACATTCCATGTTTGTATTCCATCTCATCTACATTCTTGCTGAATGGGTTCAGAGCGGATGTTTAGCTCCAACGCGGCCGATACTAAAGCTCGAGAGCTTTTACTGGCTCGAGGTTAACCACTATCCCATGGTGCCTCACTGCAATTACCCAGATCTTAAAAACAAGAAAAAACACTCAGGAAAAAATGCCAGCGTTCACAAACAAGTATTTAATAAAATCAATGTCCTTTAAAAACCAATGTTGTGATGGAAAAAAAGTCCAAAATAAGCCAAAAAACAAGAATCAACAAATCCAAGTGTAAAGCGCTTTTCATCTGTTAATATAAACAGACTTCTTCAGACAAATGCACTCTGTAAGTCAAAGGGAATTTAAATGCAGCACATACACTTCTCGCTTTTGAGAAGTAGAGTGTAAAATAACTAGAATGCAATGCACGAAACACATTGAACCACTGTGTTTAACTCAAATTACTTGTTGTTAGGTTTTTTTGATTTTTGCATATTGTCTTTCTCTTTAAAAGGTGAAAAGCAAGTCAGCACTGCTCTGACTCTGAAAGAGTTAACTTTAAGGAACATCTGTCATGTGACTACTTGTGCTGCATTTAAATTCCCTTTGACTTACAGAGTGCATTTGTCTGAAGAAGTCTGTTTATATTAACAGATGAAAAGCGCTTTACACCTGGATTTGTTGATTCTTGTTTTTTGGCTTATTTTGGACTTTTTTTCCATCACAACATTGTTTTTTAAAGGACATTGATTTTATTAAATACTTGTTTGTGGATGCTGGTATTTTTCCTGAGCCGTTTTTCTTGTTTTTCACATCAGTTTTTTGTTCTTGGTGGTTGAATTCCCCAGATCTTGTTTGCAAAAAGCAATAAGTACCTAATAGTTATGAAACTATGTATAACTGGGTACATACAGACCAACATTGTGTAACATTATCCATACCAGGTGGACAACAACTACAACCAGGTCAGACAGCATAAGTATAGTCCACCAGATCCTCCAGGAACAGGAAGGGGGCAGGAGGGAGGGATGCAAGAATGTAGGCGAGATGGACTACAAACATGGAACATTATGGTAAGTACATAACTTCTTTATGTTATGTAGTCCTAGCTCACCGTAATTCTTGCTGGATGGGACAGTGTCCCTAGCACCTTTATCCCAGGTGGCTCAAGCGAAGAGACTCTTCAGCACAGTGGACCCAAGGATGACCTGTCCTGGAAGACCAAATCCAATTTGTAATTAGTGACAAAGGTATGCGGTCTTGACCAAGTAGCTGCTGCAGAAATAATATCATTTGGGAGCCTAGATCTAAAGGCACATGAAGCTGATACTGCCCTTGTAGAGGGGCCTTTTACTTTGTTGGGTAACTGTTTGATGGGGAGCCTAGATCTAAAGGTACATGAAGTTGATACTGCCCTTGCAGAGGGGCCTTTTACTTTGTTGGGTAACTGTTTGCCAGTAGTCTGATAAGCAAAGGAAATGCAATCTGAAAGTCATTTTAAAAGTGCAACCTTAGAAATAGGCAAGCCTTTATTTTTGTCTGAAAAAGAAACAAATAAATTATATGATTTTCTAAATTCTTTAGTCCTGTGTAGGTAAAACCTGAGAATTCTGTGGACATCCAACTGGTGTAACCTGTATTCAGATTTATTAGAATGATTTGGAAAAAACACTGGTAGCTCAGTAGTAGTGTTAAGATTATGTTATGAACATACCTTGGGAAGAAAGGAAGGGTTAGTCCTAAGTGAGACTCTATCCTTGTGGAAAACAATGTAAGGAGGTCGAATAGTAAGAGCTTGCAATTATGAGACTCTCCTAGCAGAGGTTATGGCTACTAAGAATAGTGTTTTCCAAGATAATTTCAGATCCAATGAAGAAGAGGGCTCAAAGGGGGAAGAAATTAAGGATGTGAGAACTAAGTTTACGTCCCAGGGTTCTGGTGGCTGTTTGATTGGAGGCCTGAGAAGGAGAACTCCCTTCAAAAAGGTTTTGCACAAAGAGTGGGACATGATGGGATTTCCCATGTAGCCAAAATGGTAATTAGAGATGGTAGCTAACTGAACTCTAACTGTAGCAGCCGCATTTCCTTCATGAAAGACAGAAGCTCGGAAGGACAAAATAGATTCTATAGGAGTTGT
This sequence comes from Protopterus annectens, assembly GCF_019279795.1. Lineage (NCBI taxonomy): Eukaryota > Metazoa > Chordata > Ceratodontiformes > Protopteridae > Protopterus > Protopterus annectens. The sequence goes on from NC_056735.1 coordinate 13,923,430, forward strand.
ATATGGATCTAAACATTGGTTTACAGCCCTAATAGAGAACCTTTTCCATTTGCTGGAGTATAACTTCCTAGTGGAAGGCTTGTGGGAAGAAATCAGAATGTGTTTGATTGAAGGTGAAAGGGAAACACACCTGGCTATTTGTGGAACTGGAGCAGCCATGCTGTCAATTTTAGGGTGTGGATTGTAGGATGGAACTGCTCCAATTGATTAATCAGGACATCTGGAGTTAATTCCAGAATCCATGGTTCTTCCAAGAGGTAGGGCCACAGGAAGGGAAACCAGACCTGACGAAGCCAGTAAGGGGAAATGAGGATCAGCGTACTCCTCAACTGTTTTGCTTTCTGTGTTACTTTTGGAATGAGAGGGTGCTAAGGCATAAAGGAGTCCCGGGGACCAATTGTGGACTAGAGCATTGCTGGGTGACATCCCCAGATGGGGAATTAGGGCAAAATAGGTGCTGCATTTGGTGTTCAGGTGTGTGGCAAATAGGTCACAGCAAGGCTGGCCCCATCTGTGAAAGATCTCTTTCACAACTTTTGCATTCGGGGATCACTCGTGAGGCATGAGAATTGCTTGACTGAGTTTGGCTGCTATCACATTGGACTTTCACAGGATGTGTATTGCTACCAGAAAGCGTTGAGTATCCATCACCCCTTTCCAAACTCTTAAGGCCTCTTGACAAAGTGGATAAGATTTGGTTCCCCCTTGCTTGTTTATGTACCACATGACAGACATGTTGTCTGACTGAATCGCAATTGTCCCGGTGGGAAGAGAAGTGTGAGGTGCTTGCAACACATATAGCACTGCTCTTATCTCTAGAACATTGATGTGCAAGTGGTTCTCATGGTTCTGCCAAGTACCTTGGACCGTCATTCCCAGATAATGCCCCCCCACCCTATCTGGGAGGCATCCATGGTCAAAACTGCATTTTCTTGAGGAGGAACAAGTGGGCGACCTAAAAGAAGTTGTTCTGTATGCAATCACCATGTCAGATTATTCTTGCAGGTGTTTGTGATGAGAATCTGATGAGACAGGGGAAGATCCTGCATTGACCATTGGGCAAATAGTAGCCACTGAAGTAGTCTCATGTGCAGATGGGCTAGAGGAACTAATAGAATGGTGGAGGCCATAGTCCCTAGGACTTGAAGACTACCCTGGCCTGAACTTTGTGACTGTTTAGCAAAGATCTGATTTGGTTGCCCAATGATTCTACTCTTTCTGGTTGCGCAATGATTCTTCTCTGTCTGGTGTTAGTCTTGCTGACATAGTGGTTGAGTCTATTTTCTGAGCCTAAGAATACAATGTGCTGTGATGGAGATAAGGCTGATTTTTTTAGGTTTACTGTGATGCCCTGAATCCATCCAGCAAGAATTACAGCGAGATAGGACTACATAACATTATAGATTACATGAATCTAGGCATATATTATTTCATTTGTAATATACTAGATCAGTCATATTTTTTAGATGACAGCCCTGAACAAGTGTATGAAATAAACTTTGAATGAGCATTTGAATTGAATTTGGTGCAGAAGGCACTGCAAGTCATACACTCTGTTGCTGCTATTGGATGCGAAATACAATGTTATTCAATCAATATAATTGTTATCAGATATACAGAGCTGAAATCAAGTTATAGTATACATATACAGGTATTCAGATTAGTAGACTTTCTAATCCTTCTGTTAAAGGGGCTCTCTTCTGCTTCTAAAATCAGTTTCTTGCTAGAGGACTTTGTTTATATTTTAATGCTGTGTAAGTAACATGTTCACACAGAGGCATGATTTTAAGAGAAGCTTGTTAGAATACTGCAGGTCAGAGTTCACAAACTTCAACGGGGGAGGGTTATTATGGAAGTGCTAAGAGTTTACAGTTTGTCATTTTGTGTTTTTCTTTCCCTACCCATTGGGTATTAGATTAGTTGAATGACTGGTTTAGCCTCAGCCAGAGATATTACCTAGTCATACTCAGATCTGCAGTCTTTGCAACAGTGAAATTACATCTTCAGTTTATGCTTATTTTTTTGTAAAACATTGTGGAATGATTATCCCCGTCTAGGCAATTGTGGGTTTTTTTCATGCTTACTGCTGCATGCTTTTTTCTCCTTCACTGGTAATTATTTTATATAGTCTGCAGGAGGAGTATTGCTTATTAGTAAATGTACTCATAGGTTCATAGGTAGGTACTAGGCTATTGGCCCTAGGGGCTATATAAGCATAGCCAAAGGTACCCTGGCTTTCGCCACCCAAGAAAATTATTTTCCTGTGCCACTGTCGAGCAGAGCCACAGAAGTGATCCCCGGGGTGAATTTCCTATCTCCCATCCAATCATCAAGATTTTTCTTGAAGAGTGATAATGAGGAGCTTTGTTTGATATAAATAGTATGTTCCAGAGTATGGGAAGTCTCTGGGACAGGAATCTATCCCTCCAGCATGTTCTGTTTATTGTGGTGACAAGGTTTAGGTCCCTAGACCGTGTAGCTCGTAGGGATTGGGATTTCTTTAAGTGAAGCATGTCTAAAAGCTCTGGGTTTGACATAGCTTTGTGTGTTAGGCAGAGATCGCCTATGAGTAGGTGGTATGTAACAGAGTAAAGCTGCAGTTTTTTGAGACGGTCTGCATAGGGCATCTGTTTGAGGCTGGTAATCATCTTTGTGAGGTATTTCTGTGGCCTTTCCAGTTGTAGATGTCTTGTGAGGTACATACCAATAGGGGCATTGTACTCTATAATGGGTCTAATGAGTGACGAGTAGAAGGGAACAATGACCTCTTTTTTCCTGGATGAGAAATCTTTTGTGATGAGGTGTGCCACATAGAAGGATTTCCTGACTACTGTGGTGATGTGATTATCAAAGGAGAAACTACTGTCCACCTGTGTCCCAAGGTCTCTTATCACATTTCAGTGTTAAGTAGACTACCACCTGTGTGGTAGTTCATGGATACTGAGTTTTTACCAAAAGGGATGACAATGCACTTTTTGGCATTGAGCTTGAGGTCATGGCTTTGACACCAGGCATCTGTCTCAGCGAGGCCCTTTTGTAGGATGTCCACATCTTTTGGAATTTTGATTATGGCTCCTAGTTTGCAATCATCTGCGACCTTTGTTAGCCAAAGACCTTCTGTGTTGGCCTGTATTTCAGAGAAGTAGATACCAAACAGGAGAGGACCCAGGACTGAACCCTGTGGTACTCCACTTGTCACTGGTCTGAAGTTGGATTTGGTGTCTGCTATTTTCACAGTGTGGGTTCTGTCAGTGAGCCAGTTGGCAACCCATCTTGTGACATAGGGATATATACCTAGTTTAGTGAGTTTATCTATAATTCCAGAGTGGGGGATGGTGTTGAAAGCCATGGCGAGATATAGATAGGCTGTGTGAACCACCTTACCCTCATCTACAGCTTTGGTGACTGCTTCAAAGAAGTCTATCAGGTTTAGGAGACATGATCTGCCTTTTACAAACCCGAACTAGGTGGGATCCTGAGTTTGGAGATTATCAATGTCATTTTTTATAAGTTCCATGATGATACGTTCCATAGCCTTGAAGACCAGGCTCATTAGGCTAATGGGGAGGTAGTTTCCGGGGTCTGTGGTGGCTCCCCCTTTGTAGAGTGGGATAACTGTCGCTGTGCGCCATTCAATGGGCACATAGTCTGAGGTGAGGCTATGATTGAACATGGTACTTAGGTGGGGTGCCAGTTCATTCTGTAGTTCATGTAGAACATAGCCTGGGATGTTGTCAGGTCCCATGGATGCTGCGTTCTTGGCTTTGGATAGTGTGTTTTTTACCTGTGCGGCCATGATTACAGGAACTTTGCATTCTTCTGGTATAGAGATGGACCCTTTAGAGGATGACAGGGGGGTAAAGTTAGCACTGAACCTATCTGCCAGGATGTTGGCAATATCAATTGGTTCTATATATTTAGTGCCATTGTGCTGTAACTCAGAGCAGATCTGAGTGTTGCCATTGAGATTCTTGACATAGCTATAGAATGCTTTGTGGTTGTCTTTAGAGTCAGTGGCGATTTTGTTTTCATAACTAGCTTTGGAGGATTTTATGAGGGATCTCAGCTTCTTACTGAGGCTGACCAGGGAGTTTCTCCAATCATGGGATTTTACTCTTTTTTGCAACAGTTTCTTACTTCTGTTGTAGAGTTTGTTTATGGCAGGGGACCACCAGATTGGCTTCCTTTTTTTGGAGGATAGCATCTTGGTTCTGCTAGGGATTGCATGATCCATGCACTTATGTAAGTGCTTATAAAGTGCATTTGTGTAGGATTCAGCAGTCATACCTCTATTGTCCATCAGCATGGGTGTTGTGAAGTTTGCCACTTCTGTCTTAAGAAGTGTGAAGTTGGCTTTGGAGAACTTTTTTACTGTGGTTTCCCTAATGGGGGGTAGGGGAGGGATGTGGATGTCTAGGGGGATTAGTTTGTGGTCGGATCTGACAAAGACGAATTGACCTCTGGTGTGGAGCACTGGTTGCCCATGTTGGTAATAACCAGGTCTAGGATATTGCTGCCCCTGGTGGGGTGTGGATAAGTTGATCCATGGCATTGGAATTTATGAATTCCAGAAAACGTTGAGCACAAGAGTTGGTACATGAGTAGTTTTCCCATTTAATGGTAGGGTAGTTGAAATCGCCCATTATTAGGGTGTTAGGTTGTACCCTAATATTTTCCAGTGTATTAAGAAATGAGGAGTGGGAATCCTGGGGCATGGTAGGGGATCTGTAGCAAGCTAGAATTTGGATTGTGGTCTTGCCCAGAGTTAGTTGCACTTGGATAATCTCGGATGCATTATGCTGAGCAACTAGCCTGGAGGTGTGGATATCCTTAATGAATATGGACACGCTTCCCCCTTTAGTGTTTTGGTCCAGGTTAGGTGGCTGAAAGGTGTGGTACGAATTATAGCCTGGTAATGCAGGGGTACTCTCTGGAGCCTTGACCCAGGTCTCTGTCACTGCACAGATGTTGATGTTCTCCATTTTAAGGAGTGCCTCGAGTGAGTGCATTTTGAGGTTTAGACTTCTAGCATTGAGTAGCAATGCCCTCAGATTTGTCTTGCCTGTACCTGTTAGGGTGGTGAATTTGTCATTTTAACCTTGCCTAAAAAAGGCACTATATGGGGTGGCTAGAGCCTTAGCCAGTATCCAGAATCCCAGGGGCGACAGGTGCAGGCCATCTCTGGCAAAGCATCGTGGTTTGTCGATCATGTCATCCCAGGCAGACAGATACTGGATCCCCTTAGAATGACACCATAAACTTAGCCAATTGTTGAAGTCAGTCATTTTGTCCTTGTACTGTGGTATCATTCTGGGTGATGGCAGGATGCTACTCAGGGCTAGGTTCATACCTGCCTGGGCTACAAGATCGGACAGCTCCTCCATGTCCCTTTTCATGTAGTCCAAGGAGGTACGTCTCAGGTCATTCACACCAACATGGACAATGACGGAGTCATATTTGTACTTGTTGTGGAGTGACCTGAGTGCATGTGTTATGTGGCAGATCCTAGCACCCGACAGGCAGCTGACAGTCATTTTCTCCTTGTTTAGTCTGGTGAGTGGAACATCAGTGTGCCGGACTATAAATTCACCTATGACTAGAGTGTTGGGTACGTTGTTATGCCTTATGGGCTGTGGTTGAGTGGCACACTGAGTTTGTGGGCTATGTGTCATTTGGGTTGTGTTGGGGGAGGGGGGGTGGAGGTTGCTTGCGTTTCTGCTTTGGAGGTCCCTGCTGCTTGGGCAGGTTTTTACTGAGAGCCTCCATGAATGTAGGTGTTTGTTTTGTGTTTCTATGTGTGTATTTTGGTTGTGTAGGTTTTGAGGGACTATGTGCTGAGTGTGGTGTGGTGCAAGTGTTTACCTTCTCCTCTTGACTGTCTAGTCCAGTCTTGGGTGAAGAGAGCTTTGCTTCCAGTTTGGCTATATAAGTGCATCTCTCACAGGTTGTAGTGTTGGGTGGTAGGAGGAGAGGGTTGTCTGTGTACATGAGGCAATTACTGCATTGCCCCAAGATGCCCAGATTCATCAGGTAGACAGGAGAAAACACCAGGAGCTGACCCTTAGACATGCCTGGATAGATGCTTATTTGTTAAGTACTAGAAACTGTTTTCCTCTAGACAGTGAGGAAAGTTGAGTGCTGTAGTAATTTGTAGCTTATTTAGTGCTTACAATAAGTTCTAAACAAGTGCTGAGCTCAAAGAAACAGACTTGAGTGCCAAAACAAAAAACTGGCTAGTTCTAAGAAACAAAATTAAGCTAGAAGGCTTCCCTCCAACACAGAAAGGCTTGGGTGCCTAGAAGCCTACAAATAGTCCTGGACACAGCAACTCTATATCCAGACTAGACTACCCACAGGAAAGGCAGGAAACAAGCTTAGAATTTTTTTTTTTTATAATCAGTTTCCCTCATTTCACAAGACAGCATTGCTTTGAACAACCCATTTATAGAATAATAGGATCCCAGGAAGTTACTAGGCTAATGGCCCTAGGGCCCTTACAAGCCTAGCCAAGTTCTACCCTTATTTCACTATCAGCACCTAATGCCCGTGTCCAAGAGGTACACAGGTGGAACCCCCAGGGTGAATTAATGGCTACCCATCAAATCGTCCAGATTGTGTTTGAAGAGAGGCAATGAAGTGCTCTGCTTGACATGAAGTGGGAGTCTGTTCCAAAGGTGTGGCAACCTCTGGGAGACAAATCTGTCCCTCCAACAGGTTCTATTAATGTCACATACCCAGTTAAGGTATTTAGAGCAAGTAACCTGTGTAGCATTTGACTTGCAGATATGCAGCATTTCCAATAAAGCAGGATCAGAGACTGCTTTATATGCAAGGTGGAGCTTGCCCTGAGTAGTCTGTATGAAACAGAATAAAGTGATAGTGATTTCAGACAATCCACATAGGTTCATAGATGTTTACTAGGCTAACTACTGCAAGGACCCTTTTAAGAATATTCATTAATCACAAATCTCTGACATGTTCTGATACTCTTGATAAGTGTAAACATGGGCCTGGGAGATGAACCATTTACAGGTTACCTGTGTCCATTAGAGACATAGGTGCCAAACCAGGGATGAATTTCCAGTTTCCCATCCAACTGTCCAAGTTGCACTTCAGTTGGGTTATGGAGGAACTCTGCTTCACATGGATAGGAAGCCTGTTCCATAGACGGGGTAGTCTCTGAGATACATACCTGTTTCTCCAGCAGGTCCTATTTATATCACAGGCAAGGTTTAAGTGTTTAGAACAGGTAATTCTGGTGCTGTTTGTTTTGTGGATATGCAGGAGATCCATCAGAGTGGGGTCTGACAATGCCCTATATGCCTATGCAGAGCAGCCTCTCCCTGGTTTGTCAAAGATCAATCAATGGATGGATGAGAGATGAGATATACCCCAGGGATTACCTCAGTGTCACTGCTCAACAGAGGCACAGCAAAATAATGGGTATAGTTCCCCACAGATAGCCTAGTATGAACCTATGAACCTATGAACCTATGAACCTAGATCTCCCTTCAAGAGCCTGTAGGAGAATACAGGGATAGGGTGGGGTGGCCTGCATAAGACATTTTACTTACACCCTGTATTCTTTTAGTGAGGAACCTCTATAGCTGTTCCAATTGTTGGATATGCCTGGTTAGGTACATACCTAAGGGGGCACTGTACTCAATGATAAGTCCAATGAATGCCGAATACAATGGAACAATGACTTCCTTGGACTTAGATGCCATACCTTTGTTTTTAACTTGTGCAACATAGAATGATTTCCTCACCACTGTAGACATATGATGGTCAAAGGCTAGATTACTATCTATGTGTGTCTCTAAGTCCCTGACTACTGGGTCAACTATAAGGGATGTGTTTTCAATATCATATTTACCAGGGATGAATGACTTCCCAAAGGATGCTATTATGCATTTCTTGGCATTTAGTTTTAGTGCAAGTCTCTGACACCAGTTGTTTGTCTGAGTCAGCCCCTCCTGAAGAACATTTGTGTCAGTGAGTGATTCAATGATAGCTCCTAATTTGCAATCATCTGCAAATTTAGTCAGCTAGAGACCACTGACATTGGCTTTGACGTCTGAGAAGTAAATGCCTAAAAGGAGCAGTCCAAGGACTAATCCCTGAGGGGCTTCACTCATGACTGGCCTCTTTGTAGAGGTGGAATCCCCCAATTCTAACTTCTTGGGTCCTGTCTATGAGCCAATTGGCTATCCACTGGGTGACATATGGGTTTTTACCTAACCTCTTGAGTTTGTCAACAATACCTGAGTGGAGTATTGTATCAAATGCCTTGGCCAGGTCAAGGTAGGCAGTGTGAATGATTTTGCCCTCATCCATTGCTTTGCTGACCTTCTCAAAGAAGTCCACCAGGTTCAGTAGGCATGCTCTCCCCTTGACAAACCCAAACTGGGTTGGGTCCAGTGTCTGGAGGTTTACTGTATCTCTATTGATCACCTCCATGATAATTATTCCCATGTCTTTACATATAAGACTAGTGAGACTTATGGGTCTGTAGTTTCCAGGGTCTGTAGATGGCCCACCTTTGTGCAGAGGGATGACTGTTGCCTTTCTCCATTCATGAGGCACAAAGCCTGTTTGGAGGCTACATTTAAATAGTAACTCCAGAAGCCCTGGTAGGTCATGTCTCATGCTATTTAGAAGGCATCCTGGGATATTTTCTAGGCTCATTGATGCAGTGTTCTTGGTCTTAGAGAGAGCATTAAGGACCTGTTCCCTAGTGATATGGGGGGGGGGGTATATTTGATGATATTTCTTGAGGGAAGGTTGAGGGGGAGAGAGGAGTAAAGTTGGAGCTGAATTTATCAGCCAGGAGATTTGCTATATCTTCTGGCTCAGTATAGGTGGCTGCATTTACAATGAGCTCTACACACAATGGTATACTGCCTTTGAGGTTGCGGACATAGCTAAAGAATGCTTTGTGGTTGTCCTTGGCCACATATGACAGATGCTGAAGACTTTGAATTTTCTTTGTGAGGAATCTTTGTGGTTTCTCCATTTGCTGCAGGTACTTGGAAAGATATTTACCAAAATGGGCATTATACTCAATTATTGGCCTGATGAGGGAAAAGTACAGGGGGGTTATAACTTCTTTTTTTCTGGAGGCAATGCCCTTACTTATGAGATGAGTAATATAGAATGCCCTTCTTACCACTGTGGAGACATGGTGATCAAAGTTAAGATTGCTGTCAACCTGTGTGCCCAGGTCTTTTACCACTGAGTGCATACTTAGGGTGTTGCTACTGATGTGCTGGTTAGCAGGAACATCACTTTTATCATCCGGGATGAGAATACATTTTTTTGCATTGAGTTTAAGACCATGACTTTGGCACCAATCATTTGTGTAAGACCCTTTTGTAGGATGTTGACATAATTTGGAGATTCTATGACCACTCCCATTTTGCAGTCATCAACAAACATTGTCAACCACAGCCCTTTAGTTTTTGCTTGTATTTTGGAGAAATTGATTCCAAACAGTAGAGAGGTCCTAGGAATGATCCCTTTTGAACACCACTGGTTACAGGTCAGCTGTTGGAGGTGGAATCCCCTATTTTGACTATATATGTTCTATCAGTTAGCGACCTATCTAACAATATAAGGGTTGATACCTAGCTGGGTGAGTTTGTCAGTGATGCCTGAGTGGGGAATAGTGTCAAAAACCTTGGCTAAGTCTAGGTAGGCTGTATGTACAGATTTCCCCTTGTCCAGAGCCTTGGTAACTGTCTTGAAGAGGTCCACCAGGTTTAACAGGTATGACCTCCCTTTGACAAATCCAAACTGAGTAGGGCAAGTGTTTGGAGGTTACCTATATCTTTTTTGATAAGGTCCACGATGATTGGCTCCATGACCTTACAGATAAGTCTAGTCAGGCTAATAGGTCTATAGTTCCCAGGATCAGTGGAAGCGCCACCTTTATGCAAGGGAATAATGGTGGCCACTTTCCATTCAGCTGAGACGACAAAGCTGGTACTTAGACTACGATGGAAAAGAGTACCCAATGGTGTTGCTAATTCTTGTTGCAGCCCATGCAAGATGCAGCCTGCGATGTTATCAGTTCCCATAGATGCTGTGGTTTTGGCCTTAGAGAGGGTGTTTACAACCTCCTCTGTAAAGATACAAGGTAGGCGACAGGTTGTAGGGATATCATGAGGTATGTGTGGCAGGGAAAGTGGAGTAAAGTTTTCACAGAACCTGCTGGCTAACAGGTTAGCTATGTCCACAAGCTCAGTATATGTGGTATCATTAACTACCAGTTCGGCATAAATTTGGGCCTTTCCTTTTAGATTAAGGATGTAACTAAAGAATGCCTTATGGGTGTCCTTAGCTGAAGAAGCTAATTTGGATCTGAAGTTTGCTTTGGAGGACTTCACAAGAAGTCTTATTGTTTAAGCTGAGGAGGGAGTGTAACCAGTTTAGGGCTCACTCCCTCTTACACTTAGACAGCAATTTTTTCCTCTTGAAGAAATTCTAGACTGCCATTGAGTTGCAATCTAATATTCTAGAAGAATAAATTCTTATAATATTTCAATAAAAATGTCAGACAACTTTGAAACCAAATCTTGTTACTATACTAAAAGTATTTTCCAGTTAGCTGATGCCCTTCAGGAAACACACATAGCTATATAATACTACTTCCATCCAACTGAATTTATTTTCTTTTTTCTTCCCTGCATTGTGTTCAAAGCTTTAACTGACTGAAGTACCTGATGAACATGATTAAGATGGATTAGTCGCAGGTAGTCTGTAGTCTCCAGTTGGTCATCAACTATCCTCATACTATCATGCAAGTATGTGGTAACATAATAATACAATATATTATTTTATTTATTTTATTTTTTTATATTTGATTTGTTTTTCCTACACTGGGCTACAACATATCATATTGCCAGTGGAGGAGGCAAGAGTCTCCTCCAAAAAATGTACAAAAAAAAAAATACATATTAAATATATATAGAAATACATTCATCAGTACCACAGATTACTTACATTACAGTGCCACACATATCATCAGTCAGTCACACATTATTGCATTACAGTGTCATACATTAAACTGTATAGAGAATATAAATACATACATTCATCAGACAGATACAGATTCATTACATATTATAGTAGTATAAAATAGTTACATAAATATTTTATTTTCTTAGTTATGTTTGTACAGTGATGTACCAAGAGAAGATAAAGTAAGTTTATTTATTAAAGGGAAGGAAGAGAGAAGAGAGGTAGAAGGTTATAGGGGAGTGTTTAAGGGGGATAATTACACTGGCAAGTCTATTTTTCATGAAGGTATTTTTTTGAATTGATTGGGATGTTCAAGGAATCTTATATCTAGTGGTAGGCTATTCCAGGCCTTGGAAGGGTTAAAGCTAGAGACTTGGTGACCCATTTTGGTCCTTGGTTTGTAGATTTTTAGTAGGCCTTGTTCAGAACTGCGGAGTAATCAAGTGGGTAGGTAATGAGAGATTAGAGATGAAATAGTTGGACAGAAATAGGGTTTGTAGAGAATGGAGTGAATAGTCAGAACTGATTATACCGAAGCAGGTTAGGTAATTCTAGCCAATTTAGTTATTTTAGTGAGAGACAGTGATGGGATTTGTAAGAATTTTGGGCAGCAAATCTGGCAATGCTGTTATAAGTTGTTCCTAACTTGCTTAGTAGTCCAGTGTTGAGGCTGGTGAGAATTTGGGAGCTATAAAGTAAAGTGGGTAAGAGGTATGCATTTGAAAGGGTTAGTTTTGCTGTTTTGGTAAGATATGTTTTGTTTCTATAGAGGAGACCTAGCTTGAGATGTATTTTTCGGATACAATTATTGACGTGTAAATCCAAGGTTAGTCTATCATCAATAGTAACACATGAGAGTTTTGTACTGGTGTCCACCTATATTTGAGTATTATTTTGTGACAGTATGGAGAAGGAAGACTTTATGTGGTTAAGGTTTTTAGGGAGAAAAAGTAGTAATTCTGTTTTCTTTGGATTAAGGATAAGTTGGTTTTCAGATAGACAGTTTTCTACAGAGTTAAAAGAGGACTGTGTGTCTGATTTTAGTTGAGTTGGTGATTCAGCAATAGTCATAAGTGTAGAATCATCTGCGTATTGTATCAGTGAGGATCCAGGACAGGAAGAGTAGAGAAGGTTGGTAAAGATGTTAAAAAGAAGGGGCCCAAAGATGGAACCTTGTGGAACACCCGTTTTAACAAGAAAAAGAGGGGAGAAAGTGGAGAGCCATTTGACTGATTGGAGTCTATTAAAGAGATAGCTCTTAAATCAAGATATGGTGGATGGAGAGAAGTGTAAGTTTGCTAGTTTAAGGTGAAGAAGTTTATGAGAGACTGTATCAAAGGCTTTAGAGAGGTCAATGAAGAGATAAGAAATAAGTTTGTTACTATCTCTAACTAGTGATACAGAGTTTAGGAAAGACAGGAGAGCTGTTGTAGTGCTGTGCATGGGACGAAAGCCATGTTGGGTAGGTGTGAGTAGATTTTCTTGCAGAAGGTAGTGTGAGACTTGATTGTGTATACATTTTTCCAGAATTATGAAGAGTGGTGAGAGTATGGCTATGGGTCTAAAACTAGTTTTATAAGTAGAGTTTCCTCCTTTGTGTATTGGAATGGTGTAAAATTGCTTCCAGATGGAAGGGACTGTGGCTTCTGTAATAGAGCAGTTTTTTAGAATAGAAACTGGGAAAGCAAGAACATCAGCAGCAACCTGAAGGAATGCAGAGGGAATGTTGTCTACGGATGTGGAACAAGGTTTTAATTTAGATAGTAGAGATTAAATATAATTAGTGGAGACAGGTTTGAGGGAGAAGATAGTGGTAGGGTTACTACTGATGGAAGAGTTTGAGCTATTAGGTCTATTATTGTTTATGGGATGGTTTGTGTCTTGATTTAGTAATTTGGATATTGAGTCTATAAAGTAGTTGTTAAATATGGAGGCAGTTTCCTCATGTGTTTTGTCAGGATGAGGGTTAGGGGAGGCTTATGTACCTGGGTGTAGTATTTGATTTACAGCGTGCCAGAAGTTTAGTTTTTAGGGTTGGATTTAAAGGCAGAAGATGGATTATTATAGAAGTTTTTCTTATCTTTATTTATGTTATTTTTGGCAAGATTTCTAAGTTCTTTATATTTCTGGAGGTCTGGTTGATGTTTAGTTTTAGTCCAAATTTTCCATGCTTTGTCTTTATTTTTTAGTAGTGCACGTGTGTTTATGGTCAGCCATGGGGCTCTGTTAGACTTTATACGGACTGTTCTAAGGGGTGCCACAGAATTTAAAATACTAAGGAAAGTGGAGCTAAAAAACTGGACAGCTTCATCCAAAGGGGGTAGTATTAAGGGATTATAGTTCACTTTTGATAGTAACGATTTGAAAGTTTCAGGATTAAAGTTTGTTAGTTATCGGTGTTTGATAAACCTTTGAGGTTTAGCTTAATGGGATGTGTATCTTAGTATTTTTACTGGACAATGATCACTTAGGGAATTTGGTAGCATTTCAGGGTTATGGTATTTGGAAGGGTGAGAGACAAGAATCCAGTCAAGGAGAGATGAGGCTGTATGGGAGTTACTGAAATAAGTGGGATCAGAGATGAGTTGAGTAAAGCCGTAGAGATTAAGGTGTTGTGAGAAGTTTTGAGAGGAGAGAGACAGCCAGTTAATGTTGACATCCCCAAGAATGATAGTTTCATTTGGGATGTGTTGGGAGGTATGAGCAAGCATATTTTCCAGTAGGGGGATATTATCACCTGGTGGAATGTAAATTGCTACAATGGTGATAGTGGAATAGCTATTAATATTTAGGTTTACAGATAAAATTTTTGCTGGGGAGAAGGCTTGGGATGCAAAAGTAGAGTTAGAAATAGTAAGGTGGTTAGAGTGTAGGATAGCAATGCCTCCACCTTTTCTTTTTGGTCGATCTAGATGGTGTATGCTATATCCAGAGGGCAAGATCTCTATGTCTTGGTGTTGGGATTCCAACCAGGTTTCAGTCAGAATAAGGATATCAGGAGTGTGGTGGGAGATCCAAGCATGTAGTTCACTTACTTTGTTCAGAATACTCCTCATGTTTATTGAAAGAAGGAAAGATGTTTGTTTGGGAGGTTATTAACTTTGGGGTTAGGAGGGCTAGCAGTGGAGTTTGTTAGACCAGGGTTGGGATGGATGTCTCCAGCTAAGAGAATGTTTTTGTGGAGGTAGATGAGTCTGACCATATTAGCAGTGGGGGTGTAGTATTTGGTTTTGTGTTTGGTAGGGGTGAGTTGGGTGTTAAGTAAGTGTATTTTTGGTAAGGGTGTAGTTAATGAGAAGATAGATGGAAAAATGGTGACGGTTTGGTGATTATTATATGGCTACAGCAATTTGGGTTTCTAGGGGAGATATGTTTTGGGTGTAAGTGGATGATAGGTGATGTGAGTATAAGGAGGAGGAGGAGTAGGAGAGGCAGTAATAGGATGGATGTAATTAGAAATGCATAGATTTTACTCTTGGAGTACATATTGTAGGGTGGTTTTAGTTAATAAAATGCACGGGAGTACAGTTTTTTTGTCTATTAGATAGTGAATAATAGTGTATTCCAGCTAGTACCAGTAGGGGGGGTGAAGTTAGAATATTTTGTTCTAGCAGCAAGTGGGTTGAGGTATATTCTATTATGGAGTGAAAGACAGGAGGGGGAGGGTTATGTTGTGCGAGGTGAAAAGTAGTTAGCTATAAAGGAAATTATATGGGGGAGGGTGGGAATGGGGGTGGGAGTTGAGCGAAGTGAGCTCGAGCAAAGTGAGGGCAAATGGAGTGGGTTAAGCCAAGCCCAGAGTCAAGCACAATCACTAAAAACTCTAACAGAATAAGGCTATGTACTGTTCATAGTAAGAATAAGAGGTTTTGTTGTGTAGTACTGTCAGGTAAGAAATAACATAAAACAGGCTGGGTAAGAAATATCTTAACAAACGCTAGAGTTCAACATGTAATAGACATTAGTTTATTTAAACTAACAGGCAGTCTATTAAGAAATGGGGGGGTTCCTTGCTGCCAAGCTACTTTTCAGCATACCAACTTGCTAGAGAGCACAGTAGATAATGCCTTAAATAAGTATATTGTAAAATGTAAAAACTAAGCCAACATACTTTACAGATAAGGAGATACTGCAAGGTAAGAGAACAGAGCTGTGTGATGAGCGAGTTTTGTTGCAACCGTTTAATGCAGCATGCAGAACTTTTAACAGTACGCTGTCAGTATGGAGATGAAAAAGACAAACTTGACTGATAGTTTGCAGATAAGGAGATACTGCACGGTAAGAGAACAGAGCTGTGTGATGAGCGAGTTTTGTTGCAACCGTTTAATGCAGCATGCAGAACTTTTAACAGTACGCTGTCAGTATGGAGATGAAAAAGACAAACTTGACTGATAGTTTGCAGATAAGGAGATACTGCACGGTAAGAGAACAGAGTTGTGTGATGAGCGAGTTTCGTTGCAACCGTTTAATGCAGCATGCAGAACTTTTAACAGTACACTGTCAGTATGGAGATGAAAAAGACAAACTTGACTGACAGTTTGCAGATAAGGAGATACTGCACGGTAAGAGAACAGAGTTGTGTGATGAGCGAGTTTCGTTGCAACCGTTTAATGCAGCATGCAGAACTTTTAACAGTACACTGTCAGTATGGAGATGAAAAAGACAAACTTGACTGATAGTTTGCAGATAAGGAGATACTGCAAGGTAAGAGAACAGAGCTGTGTGATGAGCAAGTTTTGTTGCAACCGTTTAATGCAGCATGCAGAACTTTTAACAGTACGCTGTCAATATGGAGATGAAAAAGACAAACTTGACTGATAGTTTGCAGATAAGGAGATACTGCAAGGTAAGAGAACAGAGCTGTGTGATGAGCGAGTTTTATTGCAACCATTTAATGCAGTATGCAGAACTTTTAACAGTACGCTGTCAGTATGGAGATGAAAAAGACAAACTTGACTGATAGAGAGCAAGCTGAGGGAACACAGTTAAGGAGTCAGCAGCAAAGAAGAAAACAGTTTTATATTCATGTGGTTGTAAAACCACAGCCTTGTTATGTCTTTACTGACAGGCTTGGAATTCAAGGCATTCTTGAATGTCTGTCAAATTTGTATATGCTGGATAAAATCACAGATTATGTAAGCAGTGCACATAATTGCTTTAGTGGTACAATTCACTATTAGTATTGGAATTCTCATAATTTTTCTCAAAGGGGCCTCTGTTTTGAATGCGTTGGCTATGTTGACTAGACAACTTACCCCCTTATCAAGCTAGAAACACATAATAATTTACATAAATAAATGCATGTGTCATTATTTGTTTATCATATATATATATATATATATAT
>NC_056735.1:13942295-13997295 GCF_019279795.1 Protopterus annectens
TTCCTTGGTATACAAACAGAAGGCAAACACGGTACTCCCAACTCAGATTGGACAGCACATGCATAGTTCAGGCAGGCAGCAATCAGCAAAAAGGGTGAGGTGAGAAATAATTGGACATTTTACACTATGTTGCTTTCACATTGGCCTCAGTTCAAGAGAGTGGCACTGAAACAGCACCAGTACCAGTGTGGGTACAAATCTATTCACAGTATATGTGGACATATGAGAATAACAGATAGTAAACACCCTCAGTACAGGTAATTAGGTGGCCTACAAAAGTGTACTACAGCAATTTAGAGACACTAGGAAGGTGCAAGATTGTCCAGTTGCATGACTCATAGAAGTAAAGCAATAGAGGGCACACACTACTGTTACAGGCTGAGCAAGTTTTAGGCGCTATTACACCTGGCAAGCTATCAGCTGGCTGCACAAAGCCAGGGTGGCAGTGCGAGCCTTATGGTTCAAACTCCAAACAATATGGCATCAGTAATGCAAGAGATTGTTTGTATTCCAATGCAATAATAAATTGCTTTTCATAGTCTATTGTTTATCAGCCCTATGTGGAGAATTTAGCTGGTCAGAATAAGAATATTCCAATGATAAATCTGAGCAACCTATGACTGATCAAGAAGTAAAGAACCAGTGGATAGCTCCAGCCTTTAGCCAAAGAATGGACTGTAGTACAATGCCTACAACCTTACCAAACACTGTACCTTCAACACAGAAGTCCATTCATGCAGTTTCATCATAGACTGGTACTTAAGAAGGAGCAGTTTTCTGCCATGAGAAGGGTACCCTGCTTACCCAGCTTCATGTCAGTGCTGTACTGAAGACAACAGTGGAGTGATAAAGCCTGGACCCCAAAGATATACTCCATGCTCAGTCTGATTCCACACTCATTTAGCATAACAACAGCTTCTCATTATAATGGGCAAGGGCATCATGAGGGAATATTAAGAAAATAGAAAGATGGACGTCCACATCTTATGAAAGATAGCTGAAAAATAACCTCTTCTAACATGCCTAACATTGTTGTCTTTTATTTGCAGAACCTGGGTGTTACCTGTAAGACACACATTGCACCTTCCAACAATACCTGTTGTTGACTGGAACTTCCTGCATGTTTGATTGTCTGGTACCTTGCTGGTGTTCTTCCATGTGAATGGAAACACCTGTCTTATATAACACCTTCTGGAACACGCTGACATTACCTGTGATGTATTGTGGTACCAAAGGTGTAACATGTAAAATTTGTGTTAAAGCCCAAATTATTATTTTTATACTGAGGCCACAAAGTTTGCTGAGCTGTACACCCTTCCACAATCCTTACTGTTGCCTACTGTTCATGGTGAGACTTATATCAAGGGTTCAAATGGCATTGTTGATATGTGCAATTCTTGCTCTGTATGCTATTCTTCAGCAGGCAGAGTGCTGTCCATCATTACGGTACATGGCCCATTCCACCCTGTTTGACCTCTTACAGCTATGCAAAATGCACACCACCATGAACACCCACACCAAAGACTGAAATATTTTATAGACACAGAAACTGGACATGGCTGGTATAACAGATTTCTATCCCAAGGAATCCGATACTTACTGAATAAATGTCCTATGCATGTCAAGCAATACTACACATGGTCTGTATTCGGAAATATTCTGGAAGATTAGCTGGAAAATCATAAATCCTTTATGGAGTATATAGCATGGTGTTTCTTGACCATGGAGCTTAACTCACTCAACAGTGCTCTGGCTTAGCTGGCTATGCTTCTCAATGGTCTTTTGAACTGCATGCCTAGTAAATACCTATGAACTTAATCAACCTAATATACAATTACCAAGTATCTTACAAGTGTACTTGCTGCATATAGAATATATACACAGACAAAAACAACAGTTTACTGATGAATGTATTTCCATAATCTATTTCATCTGAATGTCACTATATGGTCATTAGTATATACTAGTTTTCATACTACCATGATTGTGCTACCGATACCTCAGATTTGCACATGCCCTGCGTGACAGCACTTGCTGCACAGTTTAGCATTACAAAGTGGTCATTTTGTCCTTTCTGAATACCCCTGCTCTGTTTTATATCCTGTAAGAGTACCAACAATGAACACAGATAACATGGTACCTGTAAACAAATGTAATTGTGCATTTTAATAAATAATGAAAACAAATAGATGTGTGTGCTGTCCTGCCTAAGGTACCATGAATTAAACTTAACTTCTGCATGAAATCGTTTCATTTATTCTCATTATTCTTTATTCAGCTATTTATTTATCCGTTTACTTAATTTCACTTTGATAACCATGTAAGTGGATGGCTGACAGACCCTTTTGAGTCACAACCTGAGCTCCATGGTGCAAGACACAAACAGAAAACTGGAAATAGAATAAAGAATTATATCACTTTCTGAAAGAATTTAAAACAGTTTGGCTAATGGCTAAATGTAAAAGTGTAATTCAGGCAAGATGATAGCTAAAAAAATATAAGAAATGGAAGTGAGGTCAAATTATAACTTTGAGGGCTAGAAGGGCATTATTGCTCACGCCTAAAATATTTGTATGTATGTACGTATGTAAAATGCATAAATACAAGTATAAATAAAATGTTTAATAGAGTGGCTTTGTTAAGTATAGAAGGATGTCTCCATTTTTATTTAATTTTTATTTTATGTGCAATGGTGTTTTTTAAACTGCGTATTACAGGCATCTTGCATTGTTGTGATTTATCAGCAAATTTCCCTTTTTGCAGCAAAGTATCTCATTTGCCCTCAGTTGCAATTTACACTGTTTCACATTAAAACTGTTACAGTATATAAAAACAGCTATCTATCCCTAGATATGTCATTAGTTATGAAACAGTCATATAAATAAAACTATGACTTCACATGAAATCTGTGTGTCTGCTTGCTTGTTTCTTTATTTTGTCAAAATAAACAAAATAAGAAGTTATGTCTTACCATAACGATCCATGTGAACTGTTCATCTCACCTTTGTTCTTACACATGGATTCGGAGCCGATCCTTGGCTCCGAGTCGGCCGCATCACTAGCTCGTATCTTCGAGAAAGCTCGAGGCACACTAATATCCCATGATCCTCCGGTGCTAACCCTCAGATCTAGTTTGCTATACCAGAAGAACCCCTCTTAGAAATGTGTCTAAAACACTTATGAACAAATACTACAAATTGTCTGAAACCCTACTGCCAGGTAGAGGATAAAAGATGCCATTACTGATGTTAATAACATGTCAAGCATACCTAGAAAAGGCTGAAAAGGAATCTAATTGAAAACCGTTCTCCCAGACCGTAGGACGGGGGATGGAGGGGGGGAATGTAAGAACAAAGGCGAGATGAACAATTCACATGGATCGTTATGGTAAGAACATAACTTCTTAATGTGAAATTGTTCGATCTCGCCGTTTGTTCTTACACACGGGTAGCGTCCCTAGCTCCTTTTTCCTGGGTGGCTCAAGGGAGAACATTCCTGAGTACAGTGGAGCCAAACGTCGCCCTGTCCCTGGAGCTCTTGTCTAGCTTGTAGTAGGCGATAAAGGTATGTGGTTTTGCCCAAGTTGCCGCTGCACAAATGGTATCTAAAGGCAAACGAGTGGTATGGGCTGAAGAGGTAGCAATTGCCCTTGTAGAATGAGCTCTGGGTTTGAAAGGAAGTTGTTGTTTGGATTCAGCATATACAAAATTTATGCAATCTGAGAGCCATTTGGATAAGGTAACCTTCGTTACTGCCTGTCCTTTTCTTTGGTCAGCATACGAGACAAATAGTTGATCCGACTTTCTGTACTCTTTTGTCCTATGTAAGTAAAATCTTAGTTGTCTGTGAACGTCCAACTTGTGCAATGTGTATTCCAGCTTACTGGAATGATTTTTAAAGAAGGTAGGCAGTTCAATAGATTGATTGATGTTCTGAATCGAACAAACCTTCAGAAGAAAAGATGGATTGGTGCGCAAGGTTACTCTATCCGGATGAAAAATCATGTAAGGGGGTCAGATAGATAGAGCCTGTAACTTTGAAACTCTTCTGGCTGAAGTGATGGCAACCAGAAAAAGTGTTTTCCACGAAAGCAATTTTAATGGAGTTGTGGTTGCTGGTTCAAAAGGGGGCAACATGAGTTGTGACAGCATGAGATTAAGATTCCAAGGTGCTATTGGATTATGAAAAGGGGGACAGAGATGAAAAGTACCTTTCATGAAGGCTTTGCAAAGCTTGTGAGACATAAGAGAACCATCCTTACTGCCAGTATGAAAATTGGATATAGCAGCCAGTTGAACCCTTATAGTGGATGTTGATGCTCCTTCTTGAAAAAGTGAGGAAAGGAAATCTAGTATCTTGTGTACTGGGGCCCCGAATGGATTTATACCTTGTTTGGAGGCCCAGTGCACAAAACGGTTCCATTTGCTGATGTACAATTTTCTTGTAGATGGTTTGTGAGAAGATACAATAATTTGTTGTACTGCAGGAGATAGTAACTCCGACCTGGCTAAGATGGGAAGCGGAGCAGCCAAGCTGTCAGTTTGAGGGACTTGAGGAAGGTGTGAGGAACTCCCGACGAGTGTG
The DNA here is from genome assembly GCF_019279795.1 of Protopterus annectens. Classification (NCBI taxonomy): domain Eukaryota; kingdom Metazoa; phylum Chordata; order Ceratodontiformes; family Protopteridae; genus Protopterus; species Protopterus annectens. The sequence continues at coordinate 13,946,880 of NC_056735.1, forward strand.
TCAACAGATCTGGCTCCGGGTCCAGAATCCATGGTTCCTCCACTTGATGGGATTGAAGGAAGGGAAACCAGATTTGTCGAGGCCAGAATGGGGCTATCAGTATTATAGTCCTGTCCAGACGTTTGGCTTTCTGCAAAAACCTGGGAATCAATGGAACAGGAGGAAAAGCATAAAGGAGACCCGGGGGGCCAATCGTATACCAGTGCGTCCCTGGGGACACCCCCTGGGGGGGGTAACAGGGCAAAATAGCTTCTGCATTTGGCATTCAAAGGGGATGCAAACAGGTTGCAGCAAGGCTGGCCCCATCTGCGGAAGATCTCTTCTGCCACTTGACGTTTGAGGGACCACTCGTGAGGGAACAGGATGGCTCTGCTCAACCTGTCCGCAATTACGTTGGAAATCCCCGGGATGTGCGTTGCTATCAGAAAGCGCCCAGTGGACTTTGCCCATTGCCAAATTCTGAGGGCCTCTCTGCATAACGGGTAAGATCTGGTTCCCCCTTGCTTGTTTATGTACCAGACCACTGACATGTTGTCTGTCTGAACTGTCACTGTTCCCAGAGGTAAGGACTTGTGAAAGTGTTGCAACGCTAGAAACACTGCCCTCATCTCTAGAACATTGATGTGCAGATTGTACTCCATGTTGGACCATTGACCTTGGACTGTTTGTCCCTGAAAGAATCCCCCCCACCCTATCAGGGAAGCATCCGTGGTTAGAGTTGCTACCGGACTGGGTAATACAAAGGGTCATCCTAGTGTTAACTCTTGACTTTGTATCCACCACAAGAGATCCTTCTTGCAATAATTCGTGATCAAGATCTTGTGAGACAGTGGAAGTTGTAGATACGACCATTGGGCGAATAGCATCCATTGAAGGATCCTCATGTGCATTCTGCCTAAAGGAACTACAAGAAGGGATGCTGCCATCAAGCCTAGCACTCTTAATACTTGTCGTGCAGAGACTCTGTTGTTGTGAAGAAGGAGCGAAATTTGGTGCCTGAGGTCTGACACTCTTGATGGGGGGAGAGTAACTTGAGCCAGGGAAGTGTCTAGCTGTGCTCCTATAAATAAGATACGCTGTGACAGCGATAAGACAGATTTTCCAAAATTCACCGTTATGCCTAGTGAAGAGCAAAGATCGATGGCGTAGTCCCTGGCTTGTAGAAGACGACACTTGGTGGTGGCAAAAAGGAGCCAGTCATCTAGATAAGGAAACACCCGGAATCCATTTCGTCTCAAGTGAGACGCTACTACTGCCATGCATTTGGTGAACACCCTGGGGGCTGAGGTGAGACCAAAGGGCAGAGCGCGAAACTGGAAATGACTGGCTCCCAGCTGGAAGCGCAAATAATCTCTGGATGCCCTGGCCATTTTGATATGGTAGTATGCGTCTTTGAGATCTATAGAGCACATCCAGTCGCCCTTTTGCAGAAAAGGGAGGATTGACTGAAGTGTGACCATCCGGAACTTTTCCTTTTTTACAAAGGTATTTAACTTGCTGAGGTCTAATATTGGCCTCCAGTCCCCTGTTTTCTTTGGAACTAAAAAGAACCTTGAGTAAGTTCCGGATCCTATTTGGTCCGCTGGGACTGGTTGGATGACTCTGTTTTCGAGCAACCTTCTTATCTCTATGGTTGCTTGGTCTTGCAGACTGGGTGGAACATCTTTGAGTTTTTTGGAGTTTGGTGGTATTTTTATGAAGGGAATGTTGTAGCCTCTGGTAACTATGCTTTTTACCCAGTAATCTGATGTAAGATTTAGCCAGGCCTCTGGGTATATAGCCAAGCAACCCCCGACTGCCTCCAGAGTAGGACAGCCGGGCCTGCACTCAGGAGTGCTGGAAGGGTTTTCCAGAGAAGATCGCTCTGTCACCCTGATTTTGTGGACCCCCCCTGCCGGCTGGGTGGCGTCTTCCATTTCTTTCCCCTCCTCTACCTCTGGAAAGGGCGTCACTTTGGGTGTGTTGAAAAGATCCCTGAGTCTTTCGGAACCACATCTTTCCTCCTCGTTGCCCTTTAGGGTAGGGTCTAGATGGAACGGAAAAACAGACCCCTACGGCAGACAGGGTCTTCCCTTCTTGTTCACACCTCGTGAGAGTCTCCTTTACTTTGGGCCCAAACAGGAAGGCACCATCAAAGGGGGCATTGGCAAAGGAAGACTTAAAGGCTTCCGCAAAGGAGCATAAGCGCAACCAGGATTGTCTTCTCAGTGCAATCGCTGAAGCTGCCGCTCTACTCGATCCTTCGGCTGCGTATGAAATCAGCCTCATGGACGAGTTAACTATGGAATTTAGGGTGTTAAGTTGCGCTGTCACTTTCTCGGCGACAGCAGCATCTGTGTGTCCCTGAAGAGTATCTCCTAATTCCTTAATGAGATCTCTTTGTAAACACGTAAAATGCGTAAGGTAGTTGAGCGATCGGATGGAAAAAGTCGCCGAACTAAATATGCGCTTGCCATATCTGTCCATTGTCCTAGAATCCTTATTAGGAGGATGGACAGAGGAAGATGATTCAGACATCTCTTTCTTAGTGGCCGCCACCACCACCATAGTGTCTACGGGAACTCCTTTTGTAAGATAGGCTTTATCTTGGGGAGCTGTCATGTATTTGTTGGGTTTACGCAGGACTGGTTCCACTGTATCAGGTGTTTCCCAAGCCCTCTGAGCTACTAGATCCATGAGATCGTCAAAGGGAGGAGTCACCCAGGAGGTAGAAGGTTGAGTCCCAAATGCCTTCAGTAAAACTGATTCATCCGCAGAAGGGGTAAGGGTTTGCCAGTCACCTCTTTGCTTCAGGATTTCTAAAATGTCTGCAAAAGAGACATCCTCAGAGGTGGACCGTGGGGACCCTTCTGTTTCATCTAAATCAGTATCAGATGTAAGAGATTCCTGTGGGGAATCTATGTGCCTCCTATTGCACAGTCGTTTCCTCAGAACATCCTCAGTGGGAGCTTCTGGGGATGCATCTGAGGAACCAGAGTCTCCCTGTGGGGACTTCTGAGGCATTGTGTCTCGACGCTTGGTAGGTACCGAAGGCACAGAAGCAGAATGCGGACCTTTTGAGGAAGGAGATAAAGAAGCCGATGAAGTAAGTGTCTGATCCGACAAGACCTTCCTCATGATGTCAAAGGCACCGGTGCCCCGACCCAAAGATCTGACCCGATCCGAAGAAGGAGGTTGTTTCTCCGGAATTGGAACCACTGGCTCCGACACCGAGGACGGATCCAAACTGATCTGAGCTGAAGCACCGAGAGGAAGAGTCGGAACCGAAATTTCGGTTCGACTATCCCCCCCGGAACCCAGGAAAGATGTTCAGCTCCGAGACTCTCCGGCTGGTTCTGAAGGAATCGAGGTCAACGGAGCCGATAGCACTACTGGAGGCTTCGGCACCGAGGGCTCTACAATCATCGGTTCTTCAACTCCTAACACCGATGACTCGACGGGTCTCAGAGGAGGAAGTGTCGAGGGAACTGGAATAGCTTCGAGTTTCAAAACCAACTGGGACGAAACCTCGAGTAATTTTTACAAAGCCGAGTTCTCCATAAGCTTCTGTACCACTCGGTCCACATCGGAGTCGGAAAGTGGCCTCGAAGAACGGGTCAAAGGGATCGAAGCCGTCACCGAGTGAAGGATAGTAGACGGTGGTACATCTGATACCGGCTCCAAGACCTGAGCCTCGTGCAGAGATAAGGTCTCGACACCCGGCACCGAAGTCATAGGAGCCGGTGTCCGAATTTGAAAAGAGGTGCTCGGAGCCGATGACGTGGGCTCCGACACTCTTGAAGACTTCGACCCCTTCGAAGACTTCGAAACCTGTTCAGCCTTGTCCAGGGCCTCTTGAAACTCAGGTTTGATTAAACCTCTGTCCACCAACTTCCTGTGTCTTTCCAGCATGACCCTCCCACTGAAGGAATGACAGATGGAACAGTCTTCCTGCAAGTGGAGAGGGCCAAGACAGTAGATGCAGGATGAATGGTTGTCAGTAATGGACATCTTCTGTCCACACTGACACCTTTTAAACCCACTCTTAGTCTTTTCTGACATTGTACTAGAAAAAAAAAAGGCAGCACTATATATAAAAAAAAAATTTTAACTACAATATCAAAGATATAAGTATATATATATATATATATATATATATATATATATATATATATATATATATATAAATGTACAAAAAAACACACCACAGCACACTGAGATATATGTATATATATTTTTAAAAGAAAATATAAAATAGAAAAAGTTAACTTTCTATTTAAATACTGTAAGTTCTTACAGACAAAAAACGGCCTAAGGGCCTTACTAATAATTTTAAAGGTAACAATTACCTAACTAGTTCACACAACTACTACATATATGAAGCTATCAATTATTAAGCTAAAGATTATAAGAATATAAAAAAATATCTATATTTGACAAGAAAAAAACAGTAAAAATTGTACTGGCCCGAGCCTCTCGATGTGAACTGCTGCTAGCGGCAAACTAGATCTGAGGGTTAGCACCGGAGGATCATGGGATATTACTGTGCCTCGAGCTTTCTCGAAGATGCGAGCTAGTGGTGCGGCCGACTCGGAGCCAAGGATCGGCTCCGAACCCATGTGTAAGAACAAACGGCGAGATTGAACAATTTCACATCTACAATTTCACATGGAATCTGTGTGTCTGTTTACTTATTTGTGTATGTATAAAATTGTACTGGCTAGTTTAATTGGGAAGAAAATGACTGCCTAGTGTATAGAATATACATGCAATAAAAGCCATTAATTTTTTTGTGAATTCATGGCATTTCAGTTATAATTGAAGGCATACCTCTCAACTCATAGTAAAGAGAGAAAAGCCTTGACAGAAACATTTCATTGGCTAAAGTAGTTACCAAAGTCCAAGATAAAAGAGTGAAGGACAGTTACTTTACTCAAAAGTGTTACACAAAAACAATAAGGTACAAGCAGAAGACAGAGCACATATGACTTGAAGATGACCAGTTACTCCACAGGAAATACCCTCTATCATTTATCCCCCAACTGTTACTAAAAAATGGGTTCTCACTGCACTCTCCAGTGCTAAACACACTACAGCAACAGGCCCCAATAACATCCAGGGATGCCTCCTAAATAGTTTGAAATATGACCTGTCAGGCCCACTAGAATCTTTATTCAGCCACAGCCTCCAGACAGGCTTCATCTCTAGGGAATGGAGGACTGTAACGGTCATCCCTCTACATAAAGTTGGACTATCAACAGACCCAGGGAACTATAGACCCATAAGTTGGACTAGACTTATATGGAAGGCCATAGAAAGAATCTTCATGAATCTAATAAAGACATTGGAAATCTTCAAACACAGGACCCATCCCAGTTCGGTTTCATCAAGGGTAGGTCACACACTCGGTGAACTACATTGATAAGGCCACTTGTGCCATAGATGATAGGCAAAATAGTGCATACTGCCTACCTTGACTTGGCAAAGGCATTTGACGCAATACCTCACTTGGATATTATAGACAAACTCACACATTTAGGCATAAATCCCTATGTAACCTGATGGACAGCCAAATGGCTCATGGATAGGACACATGAAGTTAGGGTGGGGGAATCCAGCCCTACCAATAGGCCTGTTAGTAGTGGTGTTTCACAGGGCTCAGAAATGGGACCTCTCCTGTTTGGAATATACTTCTTTGAAGTCATAGCAAATATAGAGGGTTGTTGGCAAACCAAATTTGCTGATAACTGCAAGTTGGGTGCAATGACTGATTCCTCCAAAGATGTAGATACCCTTGAGGATGTTCTGAAAGTAACTGGTGTCAGAACCATAGCATAAAACTCAAGGCAACAAATGCATATTTATAACCTTTGGGAGGATAGCCATCCCTGCAAATTACAACATTGATAATAATCACTTAAGAGTAGACCCATTGGTAAGGGACTTGAGAACTCAGATTGACAGTAACCTGAACTTTGTTCACCATGTGTCCACAGTGGTGAAAAAATCCTTCTATGTGGTGCAAGATATAAATTATGGCATAGCATCCAGATCCAAGGAGATCATAGTCCCACTATGCTCAGCCCTGATTAGACCAATAATCAAGTGCAATGCACTTTTTGTTATGTACCTGATCAGGCATTTGCAACAACTATAGAGGCCACAGAGATTCATCATTAAAAGAATACAGGATGTAAATAACAAGTCCTATGTGGACCACCTCAAAGCCTTATCCCTGTACTCAGTCTCCTACAGACTACTGAAGGGCAATCTATGCCTAACATATAAGGCATTCTCCGATCCAGCCCTGATGGATCTGCTGCACATTCGCAAAAGAAACAGCACTAGAATTAAATGATCTGAGGACCTAAACCTTGTTTGCGACATAAGTAAAACATGTTGGAGCAGCAGGTGTGTGTTTCAGAGATTATCCTTCTTGTTTATGTGAAACAGAGCACTTCTCTAAGCCTATTCAAATGACATTTGGACCAATGGATGGGAATCATAAATTCACCTCTGCTTGTCACCTGTGACCTTTACAGACAGCAGCGGCTTGTAGATGCTCTAAGGAATAGGCATATACCAAAGTCATTCCAGTCCTTGGGCATTGATAATTAAGAAAATTGGGGCATTAATGGCTAGACTTAAAAAGGCTCTAGGGCCATTAGCTTGGTAACCTTCTATGAGGATTTCTTCTAGTCAGTTGCAAATGCATGAAATTACTTTCCTCAGAAATCTGTGAAAAAAGAACATGTTGGAATCCAGGAATACGTATAATAACCAAATCAGCTATAGTGGAATGTAGGAAAAGGTAGGATACTGGTTATGAATTAGCTTCTCTTTAATTAAGCTACTCTTGACTGGGTACAACACTAACATATACAATGTATTTTATATAGTATATATCATGTACAAAAGGTTAAAATTAAAAAAGACAACTGGGTACACAAGTCCCAGGATAAAAAAGTGCCAAATCCTCATATGTGCACTGGTACCAGGACTGGAAAAATGACAGTGTAGAATCTTCAAGATATAGAAACATTCCAATAATGGGGTTAGGCCAGGCTCAGGGGGAGGATGCCCCCATTATAGCAGGTAGTAGCAGTCCACAAAAACTGTTAGAGTGGACTACTGAGGATAAGAAAGAACTTACATATTGTTACTATTATGCAAGAAGCCTAGAATTTCCAGATAGAAGATATTCATAAAGATTAAGAGAGAAATTAGAGGAAAGAAAAATCTTGCACAAGAAAAACTGTTAAAAGCTTCAAATGCAAATGTGTGTTCATTAATACACCATATCCATGGAAAACATTATATAGACAAATAAACTTTAGGTCGTTTGGAAAAGGAAGCAACTGAGAAAGTGCAAAAAATATAAAGCACAAAACCTAGAGATGCTTGAAAGGCATAAAAATAAACAAGGACATGGGAAAGCGAGAGATTTTATATGCTGCAGTATTTATGCAAAGGAGAAAGCCAAAGTAATCAATACAATAATCAGCTCCAATGATATTTGAAGAGAAATACAGGCAAAGGCACCCAGGTATGGCAACTTTCACAACAAAACATAAGCTCACAAAGGAGGAACATGAAACAGAAGATTAGTAATGTAAAAGTTAAACAAATAGAAGCAAATACCTGTAAAGTGAAGGATTTAGTGTAGAAACACAGGTTATGTCACAGCATGATGGAACAATGAGTCCCCAAAGTAAGGGGAAAAGGAAGCGTGGTAGACATCTGAAGAAGAAATATGGACATGGGAAAGAAAACTGTAATATGGTGAAATATTTATGCAAAGGAGAAAGTAAAACAAATCAATACAGAAAAGCGGCACCAAAGATATTTGCAGAGAAATACATACAAAGGTATCTGGACATGGGCAATTTCACAATATAAAAAATAAGAAAGGAAAGGGGGGAAGTAGAAAAGAGGATTAGTAATGGAGAAGTTAAAGAAATAGAAAGTGAAGTTAAGGACTACCCATGAAGGGATGGATTTGTTGTAGAAAATCTTACTGTGATAACATCACAGCATAATGGAACAAGTCCCTAAACTAAGGAGAAACAGGTGGAACAGGAAGCATCTGATCTCTTGCCACATGAATTTTCTCTAGAACCTTCAGTAGGAAATGAGTACAAAGGTTCAGCTGGAGTTGCACAGCAAGGGAAGGAGCAAGAAACAACTCTGATGCAGTCAGTGTTGTGTAGTGATAGACAAGTGAATTCCCATATGAAAGAGAAAAAGATGATGCCGGATGCAGCTGAAGAGAATATGTCAAAGGAAGATCTTCAGGAACTTTCCATAGAACGTCTGCAGCAAATGGAGAACAAAGAATATGCCCTCAGTTTAGAAGAAAATGATCTAAGGCAAAAGTTGCTTGATTTACAAGGCAAAATTAAATTGATGCAAGGATTGCAAGACGGTCTGCATACTGCATAGTGGTACTAATCAGGGATTAGCCATTAAAATCATATACATGCCCATCTATAAATATAACATCATTAGAATTTAAATTCATAAGTATACTAATACATTTGGTATATTTCCAGTTAATCAATGACTCCTGTGACGACTGGGGAGAGATGGGCGAAGGCTGCCAGCCTAGTCAAATAGAATTTGATACATAATTCTATCAACTGTATAAATAAATGTAAAATACAGGCTTGTGTTTTTAAATGTAAGAAAACACTGTAAAATTTGAACTTCAAGATAGTTGCAACATTGCCATCTGCTGTAAGGAAAACATAGCCAAGTATTTTAAATGTGTCTTTTTAAGTTGAAAAGATCTTATGAATCTCTTTAATGTTTTACAAGTCAGTTCCAGTGTGTCTGTATGAAGGTTTCATGCCCATTGTTTTAAGGCTAAAGTTTATGACCAGAATTTAGATGTGGAAGGTGCTTTATTGCTCTAGTGTCTGTTAGAATATACATGTGAAATGCCTTGCATTGTTGTAAGTTCTGAGCAGGTTTTAGATTGCTAAATAATGCAGTTTGTGGCCTGAGAACTCAGACCAGGTGTTAATATGATGCAATATGAATACTGGGAAAACTTAAGTGTCAAAAATGATGTAATTTAGGAGGGCCTTAAAGACATGTTTCTTAGTAATGTTTTAAATACTATTTCTCTGAAGAGACTGGGAGCATTTTGATTTTGGATATCCAACTTATCAGCACTCTGCCTTATGCTCACATGTAAGTTTTAGCACTGTGATTTCTTGTAGGAATAGTTAAAGCTAGTAAAGATTAATTAGGTATTTTTCTTTGAAATCAGACCTGTCCTACTGTATTATTTTAAGTTTCTGTGTGCTCTCTGAACCCATAGATATCTCTGTGGTGTAGTAGTTTTGTCTTGTGTTTTAATTATTTATTATTAAATATTTTTAAAACCTTCTAGCTGTGGCTGCTTTGTGTAGAGATAAGTTCTAGAATGCATTTCATATTTATAGAAGTTATTGTAACAGGCCACTCTAAAGTAAGCCTTGACTGTTAGTCATACTACCATTGGATAATAATATTGCACAGTAATAATTGGACACCCTTTTAAGGGCCTTTGAATGGCTGATGTTTGTTAGCTGGTGGTGGCAGTAATTACTACCATATATCTGGGTAAAGGGGCACAGCTGGAGAACCTGTGCCAGCCTTTTTCCCCAGGAGGGTCTGTGTGGTTGGATAACCTCTTCTCAAAGTGTGTGTGTGTGTGTGTGGGGGGGGGGGGTTGTGTGGTGTGTCAGCTACTTGGGCAGGGACACGAAGCACTGGTTAGACAGAGAGGGACTGGAGGTTAGCTTGCCAGCTAGGGAGAGATCTGGACCCTATAGCTGTACCAGTGGGGAGTCTTATTGGGGACCTGGAGAGCAAGGGAGCAACCAGCCCCAGATTGACTGTGATCTCTGTGTGCACTTAAGAAAAATTGTACTTTACTGTGTGTATTAGCTATCCTTTCCTCTTCTAGGAGATGACCTCCCTGGTGTTAGTGGTGAGGATTGAGGCTCCTTGATTGCTGGGCCAGGGCACGGTCATCACAAGTGTTTGGCAGTGGTGGGATCTATTTCACATACTAATTGGCTTGTAGTGGTGTGGGTAGAGCAAATTCCTGTAGCTTATGTACAGTGATCTCTAAAAGTATTTTGTACTCTAAAAGAGCCACACAGTGTATACTCAGAGTTCAGATCACAATTGTTTTATTTCTTTTATTAGCTTAGTGTTAGTCAGGGTGAGCAGGCAGCATGTCAGCAGAGGAGTATGGAAAGCTGACAAGGAGCCAGCTGGTATAGATGTGCCAGGATAAGGCGCTGGTGCATGGAAACCTGACTAAAGCACACCTTATTGCAGCCTTGGTTTCAGCTGTATCAGAAAACAGCAGCCTGGAGGACAATCAGACTGACAGTGGAGACACAATATCCTCGGAGAATGGACAACTCAACCTTTCTGCAGTGGATTTAAAAATCCAGTTGGAGCTAAAGAGACTTGAGTTGGAGGCCAGGCGTATGCAACTAGAAGTAGCCAAGAAAAAGAGGAGTCTACAAGCTGAGGAAAATGAACGGCAGAGGAGGCATGACAGGGAAATGCTGACTCTTCACCAGAGTCATGGAGGTAATGGGGAAGGGAGTAACTGAACCCCAGAAGCACAAAAGGTCAGTAAATTTCTTCCACAGTTTAAAGAGGGGGATAATTTTGATAGCTTCATTCATATGTTTGAGTGGGAATGTAAACAGTATAAAGTTGACCAAAGGCTTTGGGTACGGTTCCTGACCCCCTTACTCCATGGTAAAGCTGTAACTTCTTTAGCAAAAATGCATGACACTGACTGTTTTGATTATACTGCTGTAAAAATACATTTATTAGAATGTTTTAAGCTAACACCTGAAATGCACAGGAAAAAGTTTTGCGAGCATAGACACAAGGCAGATTAAAATGTGTGTGAATATGTTGCTGGCAGACCTTTTGGTAAGAGAACAAGCCCTTAGCACTTTGCCTGAGGACATGAGGATCTGGTTAGCTGATAAACAGTGTGCTACTTCAGAGGAGTTGGGGAAGAAGGGAGACCTATACCTAGCAAGGAGGGCAGCCCTGCACAGGAAAGGGACCCCCAGTACAGCTCATGAGTCTAAAGGAACCCATGGTGGGCAGCACAGACTGCCCCAACAGAATCCCCCAGTAGCAGGGGAAGCCACTAGTCCAGGTACACATCCAGGAGCTAGGGTTAAATGTTTTGAATGCAACCAGTGGGGCCATGTGGCATACAGATGTCCACGGAGGCAAGGTGGGGAATGAAAGGTGAGGGAGCCAGTAAGTGGTAAAGACAAAATGCCAATAGTAGGTTGTCTTGGGACAACAAGGGTACCAAACTACCACCAGAGGTTATATCCTATTGTAGTGAATGGCAAAGAGGCCATTGCTAAGAGAGACACAGCCTCTGGTATAACCATTGTAATGCCTGCACTGGTTACAGAGCACCTCTACTTGCCTGGGCAGTCTACTCCAGTCAGGGCTTTAGGAGGGATCCCATTCCAAATACCTTTGGCTAGGGTTCACCTTGACTGGGAGGGTGGAAAAGGAAGCCAGCAAGTAGGTGTGTTTGAGGATATACCTGCAGATGTCCTGATAGGGAATTATTTTGATAGTGCAGTACCCTGTGCTTGTGCAGTTACATGCAGCCAGGCTTGGAGACAAACATGTGGGTCTGGTAGCCTGGGAGAGACCCAAATAGACTGCATACTTGCAGCCAGGACTGGTTAGGTGGTTACTTCAGGGAGGGAGCTACTCTGTAGCAGTGAAACTGAATGTGAGCCACAGCTGCTTGTGGGTACTGATGGTCCCTTGGACAGAGTGACTGCAAAGGTAGAGCTGAGTAGTAGTATCCAGGCTGACAGTGAGGCACCACTGTCAGAGGATGCCAGACTTCCTGTGGAAGTGGAGCTGAAAAAGGTTACAAGGAGAGAGAGTTGAGACAGGCTCAGCTCTCAGACCCTACATTGCAAGGCCTGAGACATGTAGCTAGGGTGGCACCTGATTCTCAAGGAAAGGGGGAATCTGTATACTGGGACAAAGGGTTACTATACAGAGAGTGGACCCCTGAGGGAGGGCTAGAAGGGTTAGAGAGTACAGCAGTTGGTAGTGCCTAGAGCCTACCATCTGGCACTTCTAGCCATAGCCCATGATATTCCCTTTGCAGGTCATATGGGCATAAAATGTACAAAGAGGCATATTATGCAGAACTTCTATTGGCCTGGAATTTCCAGAGATGTAACAGGGTACTGCAGGACCTGTGATCAGTGCAAAAAGGTAGGTAAGACAGGAGACAAGGTGAGAGCATCTTTGTTGCCTTTGCCTGTGATTGAGGAGCCATTTCAGGGGGTGGCTTTGGATATTGTTGGTCCTCTGACTACCCCAAGTTACACAGGGAAAAAGTATATCCTAGTGGTAGTGGATTATGCTACATGATACCCTGAGGCAGTGGCTTTGTCCTCCATTGAGGCAGAGAAGGTGGCAAATGCTTTGTTAGAGATTTTCAGCAGGGTAGGTTTCCCAAAAGAAATACTGACTGATCGAGGTACCAATTTCATGTCAGACCTGCTGGCTTGTCTGTGAAGGTCCTTTGGGGTGAAGCACATGAAGACCACCCCCTACCATCCTCAGACTAATGGTCTTGTTGAGAGGTTAAACTGTACAATCAAGTCTATGCTACGGACATTTGCAGATCAGTTTAAGAGGGAGTGGGACAAATATTTGCCCCATCTGTTGTTTGCTTACAGATAGGCTCCCTAGGAATCCGCAGGTTTTTCACTCCTTGAGTTGATTTATGGGCATAGGGCGAGGGGACTTCTAGATTTAATTTGAGATTAGTGGGAAGGTGATTGTGAGTCTCACAAGGAGTCTGTTGTGGCATATGTCCTAAACCTCAGAACAAGGCTCAGGGAACTCATGGTCTTGGCCCAGGAGAACCTGGCAGTTGCCCAACAACTGAAAAAGGTATGGTATGACAGGAATAGTTGAGCTAGAGAGTATGCTGTGGGGCAGCAGGTAATGGTTCTCATTCTTGTCAGACACAACAAACTGCAAGCAGCTTGAGAGAGACCCTACAAGTTGGTAAGAAAGGTAAGTGATGTTAACTACATGGTGGAACTGCTAGGAAGACTGTAACATGTTAACATGATGAAACCTTACCATGATAGGGATGCCCTTGTGCTGAGCATTTGCAGTGGATTGCAGCAGGAGTCTGAGGGAGATCTAGGGACTGATCTCCTCAGTGAGGCTCAGGCTGACACCTCAGTGGAAGGGGTAGCAATATCCCAGCAGCTATCTCCTACCCAGGTTCAAGAAAATCCGAGCAGTGTTGCAGGAATTTGGGGACATGCTCACTGGGAAACCAGGGTGTACCCATCCTGGGCAGCACCAGGTGGATACAGGACCCCAAAGGCCTTTTAGGCAGGCCCCTTGTAGGGTGCTTGAGAGTGTCAGACAAGACTTGAGGGAAGAGATACAGTAGATGTTGGAACTAGGGGTGATTCAAGAGTCCAACAGTCCCTAGGCCTCCCCAGTGGTGCTGGTGTCAAAGAAGGATGGCAGCACCAAGTTCTATGTGGACTACAGGAAATTAGTCACACAGAGTTGGATGCTTACCCCATGCCTAGGACAGATGAGGCCCTAGAGCAGCTGGGTGGGGCTAAGTATCTTACAACCATTGATCTTACCAAGGGTTACTGGCAGGTGCCCTTGACTCCCAGTGCTAGAGAGAAGTCAGCCTTTCTGACTCCTTTTGGCTTGTATGAGTTCACAAAGATGCCCTTTGGGATGAAGAATGTCCCAGCAATTTTCCAGAGGCTGCTAGATAATATTATAGCAGGAGCAGGAGGATTTGCCCTCCCTTACCTAGATGATATTGCCATCTGCAGCCATTCCTGGTGAGAGCACCTTCAGCATGTCAGGGAGGTACTGGGCAGACTACAGAGGGCAGGGTTGACCATTAAGCCAAGCAAATGTCAGGTGGGTATGGTGGAGGTCTCCTACCTAGGACATAGAGTGGGGAGTGGTAAGATAAGGCCAGAACCTACCAAAGTGGAAGCCATTCAGGCATGGCCTGCATCTGTTACTAAAATGCATGTGAGGGCATTTTTTAGAGACAGCAGGGTACTACAGTAGGGATCCCATTCCAAATACCTTTGGCTAGGGTTCACCTTGACTGGAAGGGTGGAAAAGGAAGCCAGCAAGTAGGTGTGTTTGAGGATATACCTGCAGATATCCTGATAGGGAATGATTTTGATAGTGCAGAACCCTGCGTTTGTGCAGTTACATGCAGTCAGGCTTGGAGACAAGCATGTAAGTCTGGTAACATGGGGAAGACCCAGACAGACCACATGCTTGCAGCCAGGACAGATGAGGTGGTTACTTCCGTAATGGAGCTACTCGGTAGCAGTGAGACTGAATGTGAGCCACAGCTGCTTGTGGGTGCTGATGGTCCCTTGGACAGAGTTACTGCAAAGGTAGAGGTGAGTAGTAGTACTCAGGCTGAAAGTGAGGCACCGCTGTCAGATGATGACAGACTTTCTGTGGAAGGGGAGCTGGGAAGGGTTACACGGAGAGACTTGAGACAGCTCAGCTCTCAGACCCTACATTGCAAGACCTGAGGCAGGTAGCTAGGGAGGCACCTGATTCTCAAGGGACGGGGGAATCTTTATACTTGGACAAAGGGTTACTATACAGAGAGCGGACCCCTGAGGGATGGCTAGAAGGTGAGAGAATACAACAGTTGGTAGTGCCTACAGCTTACCATCTGGTGCTTCTAGCCATAGCCCATGATATTCCCTTTGCAGGTCATATGGGTATAAAACGCGCAAAGAGACGTATTATGCAAAACTTCTATTGGCCTGGAATTTCCAGAGATGTAACAAGGTACTGCAGGACCTGTGAGCAGTGCCAAAAAGTAGGCAAGGCAGGAGACAAGGTGAGAGCTCCTTTTATGCCTTTGCCTGTGATTGAGGAACCATTTCAGAGGGTAGCTATGGATATTGTGGGTCCTCTGAGTACCCCAAGTAACACAGGGAAAAAGTATATCATAGTGATTATAGATTATGCTACACAATACCCTGAGGCAATGGCTTTGTCCTACATTGAGGCAGAGAAGGTGGTAAATGCTTTGCTAGAGATTTTCAACAGGGTATTTTTCCCAAAGGAAATACTGTCTGACAGAGGTGCCAATTTTATGTCAGACCTGCTGGCTTGTCCGTGAAAGTCCTGTGGGCTGAAGCACATGATGACCACCCCCTACCATCCCCAGACTAATGGTCTTGTTGAGAGGTTAAACTCTACAATCAAGTCCATGCTACGGGCATTTGCAGATCAGTTTAAGTGGGAGTGGGACAAATATCTGCCCCATCTGTTGTTTGCTTACAGAGAGGTTCTCCAGGAATCCACAGGTTTTTCACCCTTTGAGTTGCGGTATGGGCATAGGGTGAGGGGACCTCTAGATTTAATTTGAGATGAGTGGGAAGGTGAGCGTGAGTCTCACAAGGAGTCTTGTTGTGGCATATGTCCTGAACCTCAGGACAAGGCTCAGGGAACTCATGGGCCTGGCCCAGGAGAACCTGGCAGAAGCCCAACAACAGAAAAAGGTGTGATATGACAGGAATGTTCAAGCTAGAGAGTATGCTGTAGGGCAGCAGATGATGGCTCTCATTCCTGTCAGACACAACAAGTTTCAGTCAGCTTGGGAGGGACCCTACAAGGTGGTAAGAAAGGTAAGTGATGTTAACTACATGGTGGCAGGGGCACAAATTGTACCATGTTAACATGATGAAACCTTACCATGATAGGGAGGCCCTTGTGCTGAGCATTTGCAGTGGATTGCAGGAGGAGTCTGAGGGAGATTGGGGACTGATCTCCTCAGTGAGGCTCGGGCTGACACCTCAGTGGAAGAGGTAGCAATGTCCCAGCAGCTATCTCCAACCCAGGTTCGAGAAATCCGAGCAGTGTTGCAGGAGTTTGGGGGCATGTTCACTGGGAAACCAGGGAGCACCCACATGGTGCAGCACCAGGTGGATACAGGACCCCCAAAGGCCTATCAGGCAGGCCCCTTATACCCTATATATATTGCAGATCAGTTTAAGTCGGAGTGGGACAAATATCTGCCCCATCAAACAGACTCTGAAGGAAGAGGTACAGGAGATGTTGGAACTAGGGGTGATTCAAGAGTCCAACAGTCCCTGGGCTTCACCAGTGGTGTTGGTGCCAAAGAAGGATGGCAGCACCAGGTTCTGTGTGATTTACAGGAAATTTAATAGTCATACAGAATCAGATGCTTACCCTATGCCTAGGACAGATGAGGTCCTAGAGCAGCTGGGTGGGGCTAAGTATCTTACAACCATTGATCTTACCAAGGGTTACTGGCAGGTGCCCTTGACTCCCAGCGCTAGAGAGAAGTCAACCTTTGTGACTCTGTTTGGCTTTTATAAGTTCACAAAGATGCCCTTTGGGATGAAGAATGCCCCAGTGACTTTCCAGAGGCTGGTAGATCATATCTTAGCAGGAGCAGGAGGGTTTGCCCTTGCTTACATGGATGATATTGCTATCTACAGCCATTCCTGGCAAGAGCACTTTCAGCATGTCAAGGAGGTGCTGGGCAGACTACAGAGAGCAGGGTTGATCATTAAGCAGTGAAAATGTCAGGTGGGTATGGCAGAGGTCTCCTACGTAGGACATAGAGTAGGGAGTGGTAAGATAAGGCCAGAACCTGCCAACATGGAAGCTATTCAGGCATGGCCTGCACCTGTTACCAAAAAGCAGGCAAAGACATTCTTAGGGACAGCAGTGTACTACAGAGAAGTCGTTCCCAATTATAGTACCATAGCTGCTCCCCTCACAGACCTGACAAGGAAGAACAGGCTAGATAAGGTAGTGTGGACCCCAGCATGTGAGCAGGCATTTCAGAAGCTTAAGGAAGCTTTGGGAGGACCCCCTGTGTTAGCCAGTCCAGACTATAGCAAATAATTTGTTGTGCAGGTGGATGCTTCAAACTATGGGGTGGGGGCTGTACTTAGCCAGATTTCTTCAGAGGGAGAAGAGCACCCAGTGGTTTATCTCAGTTGTAGGCTCCAACTCAGGGAGGAATGCTATTCAGTGGTAGAAAAGGAATGTCTAGCCATAGTATGGGCGCTACAAAAACTTCAGGCTTATCTGTATGGAAGAAAATTCACTGTGATGACAGATCACAACCCTCTAACATGGTTAAACAGAGCCAGACAGCAAAATTCCAAGTTTCTAAGATGGAGTCTGGGGTTACAAGCATATGATATGTCAGTGCCGCACTGCAGTGGGAGTAGCAATGCCAGTGTAGATGAGCTCTCAAGACAGGGAATGGGGTGAGGTACACCCAGATAGACCTCACACTCTCAAGCGAAGTTTCTCAAGGGGCACTTGAAAAACTTGCTTGAGTTCCCTGGGGGGGGAGAGATGTACGATTGGGGAAAGATGGACGAAGGCTGCCAGTCTAGTCAAATAGAATTTGCTACATAATTCTATCAACTGTATTAATAAATGTAAAATACAGGCTTGTGTTTTTAAATGTAAGAAAATACTGTAAAATGTGAACTTCAAGATTGTTGCAACATTGTCATCTGCTGTAAGGAAAACCAAGCCAAGTATTTTAAATGTGTGGTTTTAAGTTGAAAAGATCTTATGAATCTCTTTAATGTTTTACAAGTCGGTTCCAGTGTGTCTGTATGAAGGTTTCATGCCCATTGTTTTAAGGCTAAAGTTTATGACCAGAATTTAGATGTGGAAGGTGCTTTATTGCTCTAGTGTCTGTTAGAATATACATGTGAAATGCCTTGTATTGTTGTAAGTTCTTAGCAGGTGTTAGATTGCTAAATAATGCAGTTTGTGGCCTGAGAACTCAGACCAGGTGTTAAGATGATGCAATATGAATATTGGGAAAACCTAAGTGTCGAAAATGATATAATTTAGGAGGGCCTTAGAGACATGTTTGTTAGTAATGTTTTAAATACTATTTCTCTGAAGAGACTGGGAGAATTTTTATCTTGGATATCCAACTTATCAGCACTCTGCCTTGTGCTCACATGTAAGTTTAGCACTGTGATTTCTTGTAGGAATAGTTAAAGCTAGTAAAGATTAATTAGGTATTTTTCTTTGAAATCAGAGCTGTCCTACTGTATCATTTTAAGTTTCTGTCTGATCTCTGAACTCTTAAATATCTCTGTGGTGTAGTAGTTTTGTCTTGTGTTTTAATTATTTATTATTATATATTTTTAAAACCTTCTACCTGTGGCTGCTTTGTGTAGAGATAAGCTCTAGAGTACATTGCATATTTATAGAGGTTATTGTAATAGGCCACTCTAAAGTAAGCCTTGACTGTAGGAATAGTTAAAGCTAGTAAAGATTAATTAGGTATTTTTCTTTGAAATCAGACCTGTCCTACTGTATCATTTTAAGTTTCTGTGTGATCTCCGAACTCTTAAATATTTCTGTTGTGTAGTAGTTTTGTCTTGTGTTTTAATTATTTATTATTACATATTTTTAAAACCTTCTACCTGTGGCTGCTTTGTGTAGAGATAAGCTCTAGAGTACATTGCATATTTATAGAGGTTATTGTAATAGGCCACTCTAAAGTAAGCCTTGACTGTTAGTCATACTACCATTGGATAATAATATTGCACAGTAATAATTGGGCATCCTTTTAAGGACCTTTGAATAGCTGATATTTATTAGCTGGTGGTGGCAGTAATTGCTACCATATAACCTGGGTAAAGGGGCACAGCTGGGGAACCTGTGCCAGCCTTTTTCCCAGGGGGGTCTGTGTGGTTGTATAACCTCTTCTCAAAGTGTGTGTGTGTGTGTGTGTGTGTGTGTGTGTGTGTGTGTGTGTGTGTGTGTGTGTGTGTGTGTGTGTATGTGTGTGTGTGGTGTGTCAGCTACCTGGGCAGGGACACGAAGCACTGGTTGGACAGAGAGGCTACTGGAGGTTAGCTTGCCAGCTAGGCTGAGATCTGGACCCTATAGCTGTGCCAGTGGGGAGTCTTATTGGGGACCTGGAGAGCAAGGGAGCAACCAGCCCCAGACTGACTGTGATCTCTGTGTGCACTTAAGGGAAATTATACTTTACTGTGTGTATTAGTTATCCTTTCCTCTTCTAGTCGATGACCTCCCTGGTGTTAGTGGTGAGGACTGATTGCCTTGGCCAGGGCACAGCCGTCACAACTTCTATTAGCTAAAAAGGCAAATGGATATTCTGTAAGTAGGAAATGAAGATTTGAGGTAATACTCATCACTGTAATGTTATAGGAATTAGTGGCACACTAAATTCCAAGCTGCATGACATAAATATCCTACAAAGACATTCAGCTTTGGCTTTGAAACCCCAGCATGTAAAGCCACTACTATACCAGGCTTTGAGAGCAACCACCATTATATCATATCTTCATGAAGAAGTAGATGAACACAATAAAAACAGTAGCTCCATGGGCTCAAATAACACCCTAGGGTGTTTCTCTAGTGCTGTACAGTATTGTCTTTTACTTCAGGGTTTGTTCATAAGCTATGGGAAAGATCTAAAGTGGTTCCTGTCTACAGTGGAGAGTCTGCTACTTCCTTTGGGACATATAGAACCATTACTGTCACCAGTAAAATGTGTTGGGTAGAAGAGGATTATTGTACTTATTCAGGAAGACATGGGTAGCATCTACATCCAGATAATAGACATCCTATCATATATGTTATTGGGTATGATGGTATCATGGAATATCAATAAATAGACATAACAGACAATTAAAAAGTCAATGAACTGAAATGATAAAAGTGATGAGATGTGGTCCTTACCAATATGGGGCAGCTTTGCTCCCCACCAACAGTAACTTCCTGTACTGTCAAATCAGACCACAAAGCATAACTCTCGGCCTCTTAGCATATAAAATATGGACAAAGCCTAAAATAATGATGGGACAAGGGCACAAAAATAGGGATATATTTTAAATATTGCTCTTATAAATTTAGAAAGTCGCGACAGTAACATATTTTTTGCAGTAGCATGTATTTTCTGAAGGATATCAAAGTCAGGAACTCAAATGCATATAATTAATTAGTGACTTCAATCCTCAGTCATTTGCCAGAAAACCACAAATTGTATGAAAAACAGACCAAAAATATGAGTCAAAGATATGGACATTCTGCAAAAATCTAGGCAGTTCAGATTTATGCCACAAATCATTCACATTCTCCATAAGACTGAAGTGTGAAGCAACTTTGCATACATTAGTTATTCAGAAATTATGCAAAGGCTTATATACTAAAACTGAATGCTGACCTCTGTACATATCTATCTATCTATCTATCTATCTATCTATCTATCTATCTATCTATCTATCTATCTATCTATCTATCTGTCTGTCTGTCTGTCTATCTATCTATCTGTCTGTATGTCTGTCTGTCTGTCTATCTATCTATCTATCTATCTAGCTATACACACACACACACACACACACACACACACACACACACACACATTTGTGTGTGCGTGTGTGTGTGTGTGTGTGTGTGTGTGTGTGTGTGTGTCTGTGGGCGTGTGTGTGTGTGTGTGTGTGTGTGTGTGTCTGTGTGTGTGGTCATGTAATGTAGTTAGCTGAATCCTGCTCTTATTCACTCAACTCCTAATGAACAATTTGTTAAAACTAAAATAAAACAGCCCTTTCCCAACTTCACCCATCAACTTAAACTAAGCAGGCTAGCAAAATAATGCAAAGTGAAACAAGTCAAGTCAAACAGTGCTCTCTAAAACAAACTGTCGATTGGTTTTAAAACCTTAGTTTATAGTGTTACTGACAATCAAATATGCATAATTTCAATGTTTCTGATGTTCTTTACAGCAGTCATGGTACTCCATCTCATTCTTCTACAAGACAAAAGTGAATGTAAAAAAGAAAAAAAGGAATGTAGGTATTAACTTATTTATCAAAAAGATTATAAGTCACAGATAGTAAATAAAAATAATGTAGAAGACTTGTTATACGCACCATCATGTTTTATATTTTTTGCACCAATGCAGCCTCACTCTTTACTTTTTGTATTGTTTATGTGACTCTTAATGCAGGTCTGTAAATGGGCGTGAGTATCTGTTATATTAGTCAGAAGGAATGGGTGGTCCTTAATAGTGCATATACTGGCTGGCAAGCGGCAGTCCCGTTTTTAACAATTGCCACAGGTGCTTCTGCAGAGAGGTAGTCAGTTGAGTGCCATAGGGATCCATGTCAGGACCTCTGCTATTCAGCATATACTTCTCTGATCTCCAACTTATATAAGAGGCTCTCTATTTAAGCAAATTTGGGGATGATTATAAACTGTGTGTCATCCTAAGGTCTATATCTAATATGCAAAACATGTAACTTGAACTTACATATGTTAATAGCTGGTGTTCAGAGAAGAGGCTAAAATTAAATGCTAAAAAAATACAAAATGTCACATATGGCAAGCAATCCCTCTACAGAAGACACCCCTTTCCAAAATGAACATATTGTGAAAGACCTTGGAACATGGTTAGATAATTCCCTCTCATCATCATGTCACAACAGTGGCTAGGACATTCAGTCTATCTGGCACAGCTGATTATAAAGGGCAACTCCTTGAGATCCAGAGAAGTCATTTTCCCTCTATAATGCAATGCCTCCTTTTGGTATAGATAGATATAGATATATAGACATATCAAGCAATTGGAAAGACCTCAAAGGTTCTTAACAACAAAAAAGATGATGGGCCTAAAAAAGCTGAGCTATCGGGAGAGGCTGGTTGCTCTGCCCCTGTATAAACACCAGCAGGACCAGAGATCTGAACTTGTTTTGGCAAATAAACAAATAGTGGACAGACAGATTCCTCATGTAATGACTATCACTTCTCTGGAATAAACTTCCACTCTAGATCAAGCAACATGAAACTGTATTTTTCATTTAAAAGGAGTAAGACAATTGGCTGGGTGTTCATAATTTTACTGACAACTTGACTGGCCTAATGCTCTTTGAAAAAGGAGATAAGGTCTAAGGGTGGGTACTGGTAAGGAGTAAATGGCCACGTGGCTCAGTTGCTTTGTATTTATTATGATTCCACAACTGTGACTCAAATGACTCAAACAGATGCTCATGGCCTGGAGGAGCCTCAAGGAAGTGAGTGCCATTGACATACAAATGTCCTATCCTGGGAAGGGTGGACATCTTCTATACAGCATTGTATGATCTCACTGAAGATTGCAGAGGGGATGTAGTGAGTCAGCTAGGGACACATGCTCAATGTCTGCCAAGCTGATTCATCGGTAATGTTGAGGGGACACTGCATTCTGAGGATGGCATGCATGGAAGCATGCACATCTACAAGACAGGAGGTCATTGTAGGGCCTTCACACATGAGCATGCATGTTCATTGTCAAGGGGTGGATTGTTAGGGTTTGCAAGAAAAGTCCCTGATGACTACCTAAATGACAGTCCCTCTTTGCTGGCTGAGTGGCCAGTTGGTCAGTGGTGGGGAGGGATGATGGTTGGCAGGCAGCAGGGGAGAAACAAACAATAAAAAAGAGAAACAACATTTGAAACTGAAAATATCATTGTATTTTTTAAATGCAACATAATGTAATTTGCAAAGTAAAATTCCCAGAAATTCATACAAACTGTAGGTTGATAAACACTAACAAATAAAAATGACTTGTGGTAATACTTGTCTGATACCATGCAGACAAGTAAGTAAGCAACAACAAAAAAAAAAAATAGAAGATGAGCAGAATAATGGAATATCTGAGGAAAAAAATTGCCAGGAGAAAATGTGATTTTTTTTTAATCCGTGTGTGCAGAAGGTTTATAATCCCCATCTTAGTCTAGTACTGCTAATAAGTGCACTTCTGGAGACCTCATTTTAATATCAGGAACAGGAAAAGGATAACTCTGAATAAGGAAGAAATATGGTACACAAGTCTGCATCAGAAATCACAGTTAAGGTATTCTAAAAGTAATTTATATATATAATGTTGGAGAAAGAGGTAGAAGGCAAGGACATTTATTCTAATACCACAAGAAAATCAAAACAGTAAAAATGATACCACTGAGTAAAGTAAAAATGAACTAATCAAAGTTCTTATACCCAAGACAAATCCTGGCACTAGTGTCTAAATAATTAATATGGCTGCCAGATAAAAAATTAGCAAAATCATCTCATACCACATCCCGCCAAGGTCAGACAAAAGCATACTTATCTGCCCTTGTCCACTTACCAGCACACATATCTGTTACCTACAACTCTTCACAAATGCATACGTACATCAGCTGATGAGGCCAGATAAACTATTGCTGCTTAGAAATAAGCAAACACTTTATGTATGTTTAAGCAGTGTGTTCTTATGATAATATTGACTAGCAGTGGTGCTGTCTTACAGTAGCAGGCAACATATTTGCCAGAAGATAGGCAAACATATTTGTCAGATGAAGCTGGCGTTTTACACACATTATTTATGTCTCCAAAGGTGGGTCCCCCACACTGCAAAATGCACACATTCTACAGACAATGCTAAAGTAAAGAATAAAAGGAAGCCATCAACACTGAGGAAATTGATATGAGATGGCATAACAATAAAGAACGAGGTAGCAAAATTATAATTGCTTTCATTGTTGAAAGATGTACCCAGAGTGTTTATACATGTTAATATATGAATAATGGCCTGCATTTGAAGCTTTTTATATAAACTGCAGAAACATAAGAAAAATGCTACATCTCAGTCTTCTGCTGATCGTTGCTGACCACGGTTTGTCCTTTATTATGTAAACAACGTGTATGAAAAATCTAAGTGTTCTCATCATGGATCACTTTGTTACATCTACCTAACTAGGCTAATACAGAACAATATACAGCAGTGATTTTAAATTGTACCAGAAGGTCTTTTAAATATCTCACTGTGGAGTTAATATGCTATGAATCATCTAAGGAAGCTGCAACTGGTAGTACCCATGTTCCTGTTGACTACCATTGAACAAGATAAGACTAACCTCAAACTACACACATGTATACATGCACATTTACTCAAATAAGCAAATGCTCAACTAATCTGTACAAATAAGCCCAAAAGTTGGAAAATGCTACCCACAGATGGAAATAACCCTCCCAAACCACAATTAGAGTAGGAAACCTAGACAGGGGCAGCAGGTGTTGAGTCAGACCTACTTACAGCACTATTACAAGAGGGAAGAACTTGGCTAGGCTTGAAAGGGCCTCGGGGCATTTAGCCTAGTAACCTCCTATGATCCTATAATCCTATAAAAGTACAAAAATAAATTCCAATACTGCACAACATTACATCCCTTTAGGAAAAATGTAACAAAAGTACAGTAAACATGTACAATACACGACATCCCAAACTCCATAAAGCAACCCAGCTTCAGGTATCACTGTCAAATAGTTTCTTACCTTAAAACCATTACCAATATAGCAGCTCAGGTACTACTAGGAGGTGATATCCACCCCAACTCTGGCCCACTATCTACCCCCATTAACACAAATAACAACTGCCTCCCATTTAAACACAAGCCCACTGACCTACTAATACTAAATCTGAACATCTGTAGTATCCTGAACAAAATAGAAGAGCTTCATTCAGATATTTCTATATATAACCCTAACATAATGCTAATGACAGACATGGCTTCAGCCTCACATCAAAGTCAACTCTATAACCCCCCTGGCTATAACATCCTAAGGGTAGACAGCGCAAGCAGAAGAGGTGGTGGTATTACCCTACTTTACAAATCCAACTTAAAGATCCAACTCCTACAAAAAGAATCCCCAAACTTCAAAAATGCTGAGACAATACAAGCCTCACTCCTTGTAAACCAGCACAAACATCTAACTTGCTCGGCATCTATATTCCACCAGGTGACAACATAAACACCCTAGAATCAATACTCCACTAGGCTTCCCACTCCCTCCCCCGTGAAACCATAGTCTTAGGCGATGTCAACATCGACTGGAACTCTATCCTCTCTCCAACACCCACCAACCACATTAACCTATATAACTTCACCCATCTCATTCAGACACCTACACGTATAGATAAGACCACCAAAAGAGAATCCATATTAGACTGGATCCTCACTAATCAGGCCAACACTGCCCACCAATGCGGTACACTATCCAGTTCCCTCAGTGACCATAACCCAGCCTTTATTCTTCAACACAAACTTGCATGTAACAATCCACCCTCCCTACTACAAACCTGTTCCCACAAGAACTTCCCCTCAGACATATTCACAGAAACCTTACAATCCACTAACTGGGCTCCCACAAAAACCCTTCTACTGGACAATGCAGTGGAATACTTTAACTCCACATTCCTAAGGATCCTAAATCAAGTAGCCCCAATCATATCAATTAGAATATGTAGCAATCCTGCCCCCGGTTACAAAAAACCACAAGGATTTTACTAAAACTAAGGGACAGAGCTTGGAAATCCTGGCAACAACATAAAACACGAACAACTAGACAAACCTTCTTAGAACTTAGAAATAGAGCAAAAAAAATAAATAAATAAATTGAAATAGACAAATGTAATCACTATATATATTTACAAAGAACATACAGTAACAACCCACAAAAATTCTGGGCTGCAGTAAACAATATCCTTCAATCCGCAAAAAACACCACACCACCACCAAATATACAAGGCACTAACCTTGACATACCCTCCAACTTCAACAACTACTTCACCTCCTCCATACTGAAACTCTTAAATGATTCAAACCCCACTACTCCCCACCAACCCTCAAAGCTCAGTCAAACAACACCCCAATCACCCCCTTCTCTCTCAAACCAGTATCTATAGTAACCATCGAAAAACTCCTAGCAAAACTCAGACCAACTACCCTTGCTGTCGACAACCTCCCAGCTGAATACCTTCAACTTGCATGTAGATCTCAATACTTACACTCTCAATAATAAGGAACTTATGAACATAATTACTAGGAACTAGCATATCCTGCATACTGATGAGAGGATTGCTAGTTTAATAGGACCTAGACCTAGATTTGGTTATAGGAACAAGAAGTCTCTTAAACAAAGGTTGTGCTATTCTGGAGTGTTAGGCATTAATAATTAATAATGGTCAGCCAGGCACAAGAACATGTAACACATGTTCTTTTTGTGATTGTATGGATGAATCTTCGGCTTTTTTACACCCTGATTATGGGAAAATCTATTATTTGAGGGTTGATGCTGATTGTGATGCAAGGAATTTGGTACATTTAGCTCACTGTATGTCATGTAGATCATTCTATGGGGTAAAACCAATAGATGTCTACATGAAACATGTTCGTCATCATTATTATCATGTGCGTAAAGGGCTCAATTATAGTGCCCTTGCTAAACATATGAATGAAAGGGATGAGGGACATAGGTTTACTTTCTTAATTTTAGAAGTTATTCATGAGGATTTGAGGATGGGGACTGAGCGTATTGAACTGCGCTGGATTCCAAGACTTAGATCACATAAAGGGGTTAGGACTGAATGATTTTGTATCTTTGAAACCCATACAAAAAACAAGGAAGTTGAGGAGGTGATGTTTCTTTACAGTCTTGTTTATTATATATGTAAACTGCTTTTATCACTTTTAATTTTCAGAGGTGGGTTTTGATATGTCATGTGATACTTTGTATTATGATAATGTAGAATGCTTATCACTGTGATTTGTTAACTTTTTAATTAACAAGAATTTGATCTTACTTATTGAGATTTTTTTTTGTAATTAGCATTGTCTGATGAAGCAATTGTATATTGCTAAAGCAGTCACCTTTTTACTAATAAAACTTTTATTTTACATACAGTGCTCATTTCTCTTTTATTGTTATTACAGCCAGTATTTTGTTTCTGTCGTGTCTCTGTGCAGTATTAAACTATATTGATCTACTTGTGTTATTTTCAAGTAACTATTGAACCCTGAATTATAGCCAACAATGATGAAACCAACGCATCCCCTCCTCCTTCCATCTCATAGATGTCCCCAAATCAGCATGTATATACTCTGTGTTGTCAACTTATAATGTTATATCATGAGAATCGCAGACACTTAGAAGCAATCTATATATTTGTATGAAGCTATCTATACATGCAATTTAATATTGCTATTAATGTAGTACAGGTCAAATGCCTCTACATTACTCTCAGTCTAATCAACTGTTATAACCTTCATCTCCTCTCTAACTAGCAGCAACTGTAATATTCATATATACTTAACCTACCTCTCCCCTTCTTCTTTCTCTTAACCTCAACATCTGTTTCCTGTCTCTAAATTAACCTCTATTCACTTATGTCAAAAATATAGGTTGTATTTTAGCACATCTTATCCATAATGGATATTGTATGTTACCCTGTAACTTTTAACAATTTTCTGAACCTAATTCTTAGTGAATATATAACTGTAACTGATTGATTGTACCTGATAATTCTTTTGATCGTATTTTGTAATATTAATTTTTGTACCAATTATATACTGTATATTTTCTGTTTTACTTATCTACTTTTGTCATGCATTATTATGTTTGCATCCTTTTGGAGCTTTTCTCCTCATGTCTTCATTGAAAAAGGGCATCTGCCCAGTCAGACTAAACCAGTCAACAAATGTCAAATAAAATACTAAATAAATAAATAAATAAAATAAAATATAAAAATAATCTATGTCACTGACTGATATGCATGTTATGTCTTGCATACCTAAAATTTTATTTGTAATGCAATCTTGTATTTTATAACTGATATACTGATTAATTTACTGTATACTGCCTAGTTTATTGTATTGCCTCTTACTAATTTGTATAATGCCTGGTTATGGTTTTGGAGCTTTTCTCCCGGGGCCTTCACTGAAAATGGATGCACTTTGGCCCAGTGGATCTCCCGTACAAATGCAGATAAATAAATAAATAATAAAACACTTCTTACTTACTAAGGCTTTCTATACCACTTATAGCATTTTGTGAGAATATTGCCATTATTTGTATAGATTTTACTTACCATGTTAAGTCAAAATGTTAGTTAAAATGTAGTTGATGGTATAAACTGCAAAAACTGTGTGCGTTTGTGAAGAATGAGATGAAAAAATGTCAACAACATTTTGAAATAGTATTGGATGTTAGCACTAGGTACATAGGGTAAACAGCAGCTTCACAGATAATTTGCAAACAAGCATATTTCCCCTATGTTCCAAATAGGTGACTGTGTGGTCACCATACTTCTCAACCTCTTAGTGTTAAAACGGTTGGGGTATAAAGGCCCAAAAATAGACAGATTTGAAATATTGCTCTTATAAACTTAGAAAGAATTTGTGTTAGCATGCATTTTCTGAAGACTATGAATTCTCAAAATGTCTGTCATTATTTAGTGACTTCAGTCCTCAGTGATTTCCAGAAAATCACACATATTATGAGATCCAGAAAATCACAAATTTTATGCGAAACACACAAAAATATAAGGAAAACATTTGAACAGACTGTGAAAATATGGTCCATTGAGAGATATGGTAGTCACTGACCATCAGTGGCAGATGGCAAATAATGAAAAGAGGAGAACAATCATTCATCTTTACTGAGATGTTCTGAATCTTATTTTCTGTGAATGAATTTACTACTGGAGCTGAAGCATGCATAGTGACTAGGCAGCCAGTACTGGTTTGCATTCCAAAGACACCTAAATTTGAGGGTTTGTGCTAGCAAATGTATATATTTAAGTTAGAAGAAAATAAGTGCTGCAAACAAATGAACAACAAAATATTAATATTCAATGTAACTTATTATAAAAAGAAGTTATGTACTCATCATAACGTTCCATGTGAGTTGTTCATCTCATCTTCATTCTTACTGATGGGTTCGGAGCCAATCCTCGGCTCCGACTCGGCCAACTGCAAAAGCTCGAGGTCTTCAACCAGCTCGAGGCCAACTCCCTATCCCATGATGCACCTTGATCTTCCCTCAAATCTTGTTTGCTACCAACTGGCTACCTATGACTATTAATATGCCACCCTAAGAACTGGATGAGAAACAATACACCATAAATAAAAGAAGTCTTGGACCTCAAGTAGACTGGATGGAGGTTGGAGGGTGGGACATAAGAATGAAGGCGAGATGAACAACTCACATGGAACATTATGGTGCATACATAACTTCTTTATGTGAAGTTGTTCTATGTCGCCATTCATTCTTACTGATGGGTAGCGTCCCAAGCACCATTTTTCTCGGGTGGCTCACAGGAGAATGTTCTTCAGAACAGTTGAACCAAAGGAAGCCCTGTCCCTGGAGGCCGTGTCTACTTTGTAATGAGTGATGAAGGTATGAGGCCTTGACCAGCTAGCTGCTGCACAAATAGTATCTAATGGTAACTTAGCAGAAAAGCCTAATGAGATAGATACAGCTCTAGTAGAGTGGGCCTTTATTTTCTGTTGTAATGGTGCATTCACTGAACTGTAAGTGAAAGAAATACAATCTGATAACCATCCTGACAAGGTGACGTTTGTCAATGGAGCACCTTTTTTTTTATTCTGAAAAGGAGACAAAAAGCTGTTCTGTTTTTCCTGAATTGTTTGGTCCTGTCCGAATAAAATCGGAGTTGCCTATGAACATCAAGTTTGTGCAGCATGTGTTCCATCTTACTGGTGTATTTAGAGAAGAAAACGGGCAACTCAATAGATTGGTTGAGATTTGTTTCTGAACAAACTTTGGGTAAAAATGATTGATTAGTTCTGAGTCAGACTGTCATTATGGAAAATCAGATAAGGAGGTTTAATGGTCAAGGCCTGTAACTCAGAAATCCTCTGAGTGGAAGTGATAGCTATTAAAAATATGGTCTTCCATGAGAGATATTTCAAATCACACTATGAGGCTGGTTTAAAGGAGGTAATATAATTCAGGAAAGGACAAAATTTAGATTCCATGGCATGGCTGGAGTTTTGATGGGTGGTCTCAAGTGAATAGTACCCTTGAGAAAAGCTTTAGAGAGTCAATGTGACATGACATTAGAACCTTGGACACCAAGATGAAAGTTCGAGATTGCTGCTAATTGAACTCTAATGGCAGCCTCAGCTTTCATTGAAAAGTTTAGTCAGAAATTCCAGAATGGATAACACTGAAGCTAGGTATGGATTAATATCATTCTAAAATGCCCATATAGAAAATCTCTTCCATTTGCTAAGATATAACTTTCTGGTAGATGATTTATGAGAGGATGTTAAAATATGTTGAAACTCGGCTGAGAGGCTGTGAATCCTGTGCTGCATTTCATGTTTGTTGGGGTTACAAAGAGATCGCAGCAAGGCTGGCCCCATCTGCAAAAAATTCTTTCTGCTACTTGTTTCTTTAGGGACCACTCATAAGGCAAAAGAATTGCCCTGCTTAGCTTGTCTGCTATCACACTGGATTTCCCCGGGATGTGCGTTGCTATCGTGGAAGTTGCCCACTGCCATACTCTCAGGGCCTCTCGACACAGGGAATAAGATTTGGTTCCTTCTTATTTGTTTATGTACCAAACCACTGACATATTGTGTGTCTGAACTGCAATTGTTCCCAGATGGAGAGAGTCTTAAAAGGACTGCAATGCTAGGAGTACCACTCTCATCTCCAGGACATTGATATGCTGATGAGCCTTGTGCTTCTTCCATGTGCCTTGGACTGTTTTACCCTGATAATACCCCCACCCCACCCTATCAAGGAAGCATCCATGGTCACCGTGGCTATAGGAGTGGGTAGAACAAATGGACGACCTAGAGCTACTTGTTGGGATGTCAGCCACCACTGAGGGTCCTTCTTGCACGTATTCATTATTATAATTTGGTATGACATTGGAAGTTCCTGAAAGGACCATTGAGAGAATAGGAGCCACTGAAGTACTCGCATGTGCATCCGACCCAGAGGAATGGCAATGATCGCTGCCGCCATCGTTCCTAGCAAGTTGAGTACCATCAAGACTGGGGCTTTTGTCCTTGGAAGCAGGTCTAGGATTTGTTTTCATAAAGAACAAACTCTTTCTGGATGAAAGCTTAAGGTCATTGTGACTGCATTTAGTTCTGCTCCTGTAAAAATGGTCTGTTGCAATGGCGACAAGGCAGATTTTTCTGAGTTTATGGTAATTCCCAATTGATTGCAGAGATCTAAAGTTGTGTCCCTTGCATGTTTAAGCAAATGATATGTAACAGTAAAGTTCAAAGGTTCATAGGTTTATAGGTGTTTACTAGGCTAATCACCACAAGTGCCTTTTTAAGCTTAGCCATGCATCCCAAATCTCTGACAAGTTCTGATACCCTTGATAAGTGTATGCATGGGCCTGGGAGATTAACCATTTACAGGTTATCTGTGTCTATTGGAGACATAGGTGCCAAACCAGGGATGAATTTCCAGTTTCCCATCCAACTGTCCAAGTTGCAGTTGAACTGGGTTAGGGAGAAACTCTGCTTTACATGGATGGGAAGCCTGTTCCATAGATGGGGGAGTCTCTGGGATACATACCTATCTTTCCATCAGTTCCTGTTTATATCACGGGCAAGGTTTAAGTCTTTAGAATGGGTAATTCTGGTGCTGTTTGTTTTGTGGATATGCAGGAGGTCCATCAGAGTGGGGTCTGACAATGCCCTATATGCCAGGCATAGATCTCCACTCCAAAGCCTGTAGAAGGCAGAATACAGGGATAGGGCCTTGAGGTGGTCTGCACAGGACATTTTGCTTAAGCCCTTATTCTTTTAGTGAGGAACCTCTGTGAATGTTCCAACTGTTGGACATGCCTGATTAGGTACATACCAAAGAGGGCACTTACTCAATGACAGGTCTGATGAATGCCAAATACAGTGGAACAATGACTTCCTTGGACTTAGATGCCATATCTTTGTTTATAAGTTGTGCAACATAGAATGATTACCTCACCACTGTAGACATGTGATGGTACAAGGCTAGATTACTATCTATTTCAGGCCTCTGCTGAAAAAGGGCTTGGGCCTCTGCTGAAAAAGGGATTCTGCCCAGTCAGACACTCCCGGTCAACAAATGCAAAATAAAATAAATATGTGTCTCTAAGTCTCTGACTACTGTGTCAACTCTAAGGTGTGTGTTGTCAATATGATAATTAACAGGGATGGATGACTTCCCAAAGGATAGTATTATGCATTTCTTGGCATTTAGTTTTAGTCCATGGCTCTGACACCAGTTGTTTGTATGTGTCAGCCCCTCCTGGAGAACATTTGTGTCAGTGTGAGATTCAATGACAACTCCTAATTTGCAATCATCTGCAAATTTAGCCAGCCAGAGACCACTAACATCGGCCTTGACTTCTGAGAAGTAAGTGCCAAAAAGGAGCGGTCCAGCGACTGATCCCTATGGGCCTTCACTTGTGACTGGCCTCTTTGTAGAGGTGAACTCCCCAATTTTAACTTCCTGGGTCCTGTCTGTGTGCCAGATGGCTATCCACTGGGTGACATATGGGTTTGTACCTAGCCTTGTGAGTTTGCCAACAATACCCGAGTGGAGTATTGTATCAAATGCCTTGGCCAGGTAAAAGTGGGCAGTGTGAATGATTTTGCCCTCATCCATTGCGTTGGTGACTTTTTCAAAGAAGTCCATCAGGTTGAGTAGGCATGATCTGGCCTTGATTATTTATTTTTATTATTTTTTTTATTTTACATTTGTTGAACAGGATAGTCCAATTGGATGTATGTCCATTTTCAGCGGAGGCCCAGGGAGAAAAGCTCCACATTAAGACAATTTACAAGACAGAAATCTTGACCATATACAATACAGATAATGTCAGACAGGTAAAACATTTCAAATACAGGAACATTTATATAGTACTGTTACAGTAACATACCAACAAACCCGACTAAATAAGTTAAAATTTTTAAGTAAAAGGATTAATAAAACTTTTTTTTTGAGGGTAGCATTGTTTATAAAGTTTACCAAACCTTAGGAGGTGAGCTACTACAGTAGGAATTATGAGAGAATATCAGATCACCTGAAATAGCATGTTAAAGAGAGATAGTAAAGAATGGTCCTGCTAGGGGAGAAAGTGTCAGTCAGGATTTGTGCATGGGCAAAGCCATTGGGCTTTAAGGAAGACTCTTAACTGCTTCTTGAAAAGTGGGGTAGAAGAAAGGGCTATTAGTTCAGTTGGAAGAGTGTTCCAAGAGTTACCAATAGAGTGTGAGAACAAGCTATCTCCAGATTTGTTGTTGGACTTTAGGGTAGCTACTAGTACCTTATTAGCTGATCGAAGGGTTGTTAGATTTTTATATGGGCAGATGAGGGTAGAGAGTACGGGTGTATCTGTGGGATGGGGTAAGATCTTGTGTATAGTAGGAAGTTGCTGGAAAAGAATCTGGCTTTGCAATTCCAGCCATCCTAGCAATTTAAGAGTTTGGCAGTGGTGGGTTCAAAAAGGGGCACCAGTGGCAAATCTAGCTATGTTATTATAGGATGTTTCCAACTTATGAAGATTATTTTTGGATAAGTTGGTATAGATTGGGGATGCATAGAGAAAGGTGGAGATTAAGTGAGTTCAGACAATAGCAGTCCTAGCTAGAGGTGTGAGATAGGGTTTAAGTCTGTAGAGGAAACCAAGTTTTTTATTAACTGATTTAATGGTTAGGTTGATATGTGTGTCGAAGTTTAGATTATGATCAATTGTTACACCTAAAGGTTTGGTGGGTGTGTCCAGAGTTATTACAGTACCATTATTAGATGTAATTGTGAAACTGATAGCAGGAGACTTCTGAGTGGGAGAGAGTAGTACCAATTTAGTTTTTTGAGGGTTAAGGAGGAGACAATGTTGATGGAACCAGTTTTCAACTAAGATAAATACTGCTTGGGTACTCGAATGAAGTCCAGCAGGTGAGGAGGCTGAACATATTAATGTTGAGTCATCGGCATATTGTATGCAGGTGGTTTGTGGAATGGAGATTTTCAGATCATTTATGAAAATAGTGAAGAGGAGGGGTCGCAGTTGTGGGACACCAAGAGTTATAAGGAGAAGAGTAGATAGTTTACTTTCCCACGGGTTGGGTCCAGTGTCTGGAGGTTTACAATATCTCTGTTGATCATCTCCATGATAATTCTTTCCATGGCTTTATATATAAGACTAGTGAGACCTATGGGTCTATCATTTCCAGGGTCTGTAGATAAACAGTAATTCCAGAGGCCCTGATAGGTCATGTCTCATGCTTTTTAGAAGACATGCTGGGATATTGTCTGGGCTCACTGATCAGTGCTCTTGGTCTTAGAGAGAGCATTAAGGACCTGTTCCCTAGTGAGTGAGATCCAAGAGTTGGGTGTGAGGAACCTTTTATTTCTGTACAATAAGCCATGCTTTTGATGGGTTTTCTTTATACTGTTGAGTACATGGAGGTCAAATTTAACCTGGTCATCTATTATTGCTCCATGGAGCTTGGTGTGGTATCAGGGATTATAGTAGTGCTGTTATATGAGGAAATGGTAAATGCGGATTTAAGATGGTGAAGAGATTTAGGGAGGAAGAAAAGTTTGGTCTTTTTAGGGTTTAGTATAAGCTGATGGTTAGTAAGTCAGGTTCCAGTGAGGTTAAAATATGTTTGAGTAAGGGTTAGCAGGTCAGGGTCAGAGGGGTTGTCAGCAATTGAGATGCTAGTAGAATCATCTGCATACTGTATGATGGAGGACTGAGAGGCAGGATGTCCGGAGTTCATTGGTGAATATGTTAAAAAGGAGGGGGCCTAAGATAGAGCCTTGGGAACTCCTATTTTGATGAGAACAAAAGGAGATAGAGAATAGAGCCATTAAACAGATTGTTGTCTGGCTGAGAGTTAGCTGTTGAACTAGTAGATAGTTGTAGGAGAAGGGTTGAGTTGGGAATGTTTGGAGTGGAGAATAGGGTCAGAGACAGTGTCAAAGGCCTTAGAAATATCTCAAAAGAGAAAGGACACTAGTTTGGTGTTGTCTCTTGCCTGGGAGATGATATTAGTAAAGGCTAGAAGTGCAGTAGTGATGTTGTGGTGGGAGCGGAATCTGTGTTGAGTAGGGGTGATCAGGTTTTCTTGAGTGAGGTAAGCAGTTATTTGTTTGTGTATGCAGTACTCAAGAGTTTTGAAGAGGGAAGAGAGTATGGCAATGGATCAATAGTTGGAGAGCTCAACAGAATTACCACCTTTGTGGATGGGTATAGTGTGATTTTTTTTTCCAGAGAGTGCATACACAACCACTAACATACAGAAGAAGCACCCTGGAATATTATCAGGACCCACTGAAGCCCTGTTTTTAGCTCTAGAGAGACCAGTGGTAACCTGTTCTTTGATGATAACTGGTAGGGGAATGGGGCAGGCTATTTCTTGGGAGGTAGCCAGAGGTAATGGGTAGGAGAGATTTGAGCTGAATTCATCAGCCAGCAGATTTGCTAAATCTTCTTGCTGAGTATAGTTGATGCCATCTACAACTAATTCTGCACATTGTTGGGTATCACTCTTAAGATTGCAGACATAACTGAAAAATGCCTTATGGTTATCCTTAGTTTGGGAGGCTATTTTTCCCCTCAACATTTGCTCTTGAAAATTAGACTAGTTCCTTGATTTGCTTATTTAGACTAATGAAGGAGTTTTTGCTCTGTTGTGCACATTCTCTCTTATTTCTAGACAGGACTTTCTTTCTTTTGCTGTAAAACCTATCTATACCAAAGGTCCACTAGGGTGGCTTGTTTTTGTGGTTTGTCCTAGGCTTATTTAAGTGTGGTACTGCCATTTTTATGCAGATGTTTACATGCTCATACAGGGCTTTTGTGTACTCCTCAGTGTAGGCCTCAATGTTTTCTGGGTTTGGGGGAGCTTGGAAACTAGCAATGGTTTCACTTAATAGGATGTAGTTTGTCTTAGAAAAGTTCTTAAAGGTTTGGGAGTTAGGTGGGTGTTCTAGCTTTACATTTATTTCAGGGATACAGATTTGTGATCTGATCTAACCAGCAAGGACATCACACTTGGGGATGCAATGCTCTACCATATTTGTGAGCTCGAGATCAAGGATATTTGTATGCCTAGTAGGAGTGCAAACCAACTGCTCCAGGGCATTTGCATTGATAAAGTCTAGAAATCTTGGAGTCTGCATGTTAGTGGTTGTGCATGTTTCCCAGCTAATGGAGGGGTACTTGAAATCACTCATGAGTATGGTATTGGGCTGAATGGTAAGTGATTCTAGTAAATTTAGGCATGATGTACGGGTTTCCTGGTTCATGGTGGGGGACCTGTAGCCAGCAGAGATATGGTAATGGATTTTCATTATGGCTAATTGAACATGGATCATAGGATCATAGGAGATTACTAGACTGTTGACCCAGAGGTCATTTTAAGCCTAGCCATTTCAACCCAATGTAATACTGCAGAGGTACTAGTCGATACCCAAGATTGCATTTAGCGATGACTGCCCAGGTCCAGGAGGGTTGGGGTGCCATCCCAGGTAAGAATTTACGGTTACCCATCCACTCATCCAGGTTCCTTCTGAACAGTGTCATAGATGTGCTCTGTTTCACATGAGTTGGTAGCCTGTTCCAAAGATGTAGCAGTCTCTGGGAGATAAATCTGTTCCTCCAGCATGTCCTATTTAAGTCGCAGGCCATATTTAAGTCCCTGGAATGGGTAGCCCTAGACCCATTTGATTTATGGCAGCAAGTTCATTAGGTTTGGTTCTTGGGTTGCTCTGTAGGCCAGGCATAAGTCTCCCCTAAGAAGTCTATATGATATGGAGTACAGTGACATGGATTTTAGTCGGTCCATGTAAGGCACATGCTGGAGGCCCTTCATCTTATTTGTTAGAAACATCTGAGGTCTGTCTAATTGCTGTAGATGCTTAGCACAGTATACACCAAATGGCGTGTTATACTCAATTATGGGCTGGATAAGTTCTGAGTATAGGCAGGTTATAGCTTCTTTTGTTCTCAAAGCGATGCCTTTACTAATCAAGTGAGCTGCATGAAAAGCATTCCTTAAAATGGTAGAAATGTAGTGGTCAAAGTTAAGGTCATGGTCAGCCTGTGATTCCAGGTCCCTTATCACTTCATGGGTACTGAGGGTATTGTTATTGATTTGATAGTGTGAAGAGACATTGTTTGTGCCAAAGGGAATGATGATGCATTTCTTTGCATTCAGTTTGAGACCATGAATAATACACCAGTCGTTGGTCTGTTTGAGACCATCCTGGAGTATACTGACATCATTTGGGGATTCAATGATTGCACCTAGTTTGCAGTCATATGCAAACCTGGTTAGCCACAACCCTTTAGTTTTGACCTGAAATTCTGAGAAGTATATACCAAACAGTAGGGGGCCCAGCACTGACTCCTGTGGCACCCTGCTGGTAACAGGTCTCCTGGTTGATGTGGATTTACCCACTTTGATAGTATGTGTCCAGTTTGTGAGCCAGTTGGCAACCCATCATACAACAAAGGGGGTTACATTCAGTTTGCTAAATTTATTGGTAATGCCTGAATGTGGGATTGTGTTGAAAGCCTTTGCCAAGTCAAAGTATGCTGTGTGCACAGATTTGCCCTAATCAATGGCCTTGGTCACACTTTCAAAGAAATCCACCAGATTAACAGGCAGGATCTGCCCTTCACGAAGCTGAATTGGGTAGGATCCAGGGTTTTTAGGTCATCTATGTCTTTATTTATGATGTCCATAATGATACGTTCCATGGCCTCACAGATGAATCTGGTCAGACTTATGGGTCTGTAGTTCCCCGAGTCTGTTGGTAGGCCACCTTTGTAGAGGAGAATAACTGCAGCTGTTCTCCATTCTGCAGGAACAAAGCTTGTGGTTAAGCTATGATTGGAGTAGCTCAAGCATGGCATATTGTTTGATCAGTCTTGGGGTGTGCCTATCCTTTATGTACATGGCTACAGCTCCACCTTTTGCCCTTTCATGTGCAGTGGGGGATCAGAATATGTGAAAGTCATTATAGCCATGAACTACAGGGATGCTTTCCATGTTTTTGAACCATGCTTCAGTAACTGCAGACGTCAGAATTCTCCAGGGTGATGAATGCTTCCAGGGAGTTAAGTTTGTTGTTGAGACCCTAGCATTGAGCAATAATACCTTTAGCTTATCCCGAGTAGATTTTGTTGTGTTAGAAGGTTTGTCTGTGATACTGCCTTGATGGGGCACTATAGAGGTGGATAATGCTTTGGCCAATATTCAAAAGCCTAGTGGTGGCAGGTGAAGACTGTCCCTGGCATGAAGTCTGATGATAATGGCTGTGAAATGGGTGTAGTCATCAAATCCCATTCTGATATTCCATATCTTCAGCAAGGACAACATCAAACAAATGCTTGGTGTGTTAATCGTTGGCTTACCTTCAATGCCTTGAAGTGCAGCATAGTTTACATTGGTAAAGCTTGTATCTGTGCCATTTACCATACAGATATCTCACTCTGGAACATTCACCAGGTAGTTGGGTCTCTATATTGCTTACAGATTCTGCTTTGACAAACAAATCACTGTGGTTGTTGTAAAATCCTTCTGCCTTACACAACTTATCCTGTGTGGTATATACTTAAGCACTACACCCTCACTCCCCACTGGCCCTTGTTTTCAATTATTAAGGAATTCCCAATATTATTCTAGCATGTCCAAAGGTCAATTGTCAATCTCCTTTCCGGTCCAGCTGGTGAATCTGGGAATCTTGAGGCAATGTTACAACTGCCTCATGTACACAGACAGCCCTCTCCTCCTCCCAACAAATTCCAACACATGTGAGAGACGCAACCATATAGACAAACTGGAGGCTAAGCTCTCTCAACTCAGTACTGGCATAACCAGTCAGGAGGAGAAGGAAACCACACTCACTACAATTCCAGTCTCACATAGACCTACCACGACAGCAAACCAAACACATAATCACACAAAAACATACTTGGAGGCTCTAAATAAAGATCTGCCTAAGCAGCAGAGACCTCCAAAGCAGACACCCAAGCAACCGCTACCCCAAAACAAAACACGTGCAACACATATCTCACAAAGCCAGTGTGCCGAACAGTCACAGCCCTTAAGACTAAACAGCACACCTGATACACTTGTAATAGGTGACTCTATCGTCAGGCACACTGACGTCTCACTCACCAGGCTGAACAAGGAGAGGGTCACGGTGAGCAGCCTGTCGGGCGCTAGGATCCGCCACATAACACAAGCACTCAGGTCACTCCAAGGCAAGTACAAATATGACTCAATCATTGTCCATGCTGGTGTGAATGACCTGAGATGTACCTCCCTGGACTACATGAAAAGAGACATAAAGGAGCTTTCTGAGCATGTAGCCCAGGCCGGTATGACCCTGACCTTAAGTAGCATCTTACCCTCACCAAGAATGATGCCACAATATGAAGACAAGATGATCAATTTCAGCAATTGGCTTAAGTACTGGTGTCATTCAAAGGGGATCCAATGCCTATCAGCTTGGGATGATATACTCGACAAGCCACGATGCTTCGCTAGGGACGGCTTGCACCTGTCACCCCTGGGCTTTCGGATATTGGCAAAGGCTCTTGCTACCCCCATAGTGCCTTTTTTAGGCAAGGCTCAAAAGACAAACCCACCTCCATAGGTATCACAAAGGATAAGAAACTAAGAGTAATGCTACTCAATGTCAGAAGTCTAAACCTCAAGATGCATGCACTCGAAACTCTCCTTAGCATGGAGAACATCGATATCTGTGCAGTAACAGAAACCTGGTTCAGGGCTCCCGAGAGCACCCCAGCACTACCAGGTTATACCTCATACCATGCTTTTCGGCCCCAAAACTTGGACCAAACCACAAAAGGAGGGGGAGTATCGATATTCATCAAAGATACCCCCACCTCCAGGTTGGTGGCAAAGCACGAAGCATCAGAGACTATCCATGTGCAACTAACAGTGGGTAAAACTGCCTTCCAGTTTATAGCCTGCTACAGACCACCCTCCCAAACCCAGGAACCCCACTCGGCCTTTCTGAGAACACTGGAAAATATGAACGTCTCTCCAAACACCATTATATTGGGCGACTTCAACTACCCAAACATAGACTGGGAGCATTACTCTAGCTCCAACACCCTAGCCCAAAGGTTCCTAGAATTTATAAACTCAAATGCTATGGAACAACTTGTTACCACTCCCACAAGAGGGGAAAACATACTGGACCTGATCATCACCAACATGAGCACTCTATGCTCCAGACCAGAAGTGTATCCCTCACTGGTAAGATCAGACCATAAACTAATCTCACTGGATATTCACATCCCGACCCCACCCCCTGCCCAGAAAACCACAGTGAAAAACTTCTCTAAAGCAAATTCCACACTCCTCAAAACCAAGGTGGAATCCTTCAAAGCCCCCGGGCCTGTGGAAAATACGGCCCAGTCCGCAGAATCCTTTATAAATGCATTCTATGAACACCATCAGGAATTCATGGATCATGCGATCCCAAATAAAACCAAGACCCAATCCTCCAAAGGCAGACGTCCTGTCTGGTGGACCCCAGCCATAAACAAACTATACAATAGAAGGAGGAAGCTACTAAATGATAGAGCAAAATCCCAAAAAGGGAAGGCATCACTGATCAGTATTAGCAAAAAACTACGGGCACTCATAAAATTGTCAAAGGCCAGCTTCGAGAGAAAAATTGCACAGGGCACTAAGGATAATCACAAGGCTTTCTTTAGTTATGTTAGGAACCTGGGTGGTAATTCCCAGATATGCTCAGAATTAGTCCAAAATGACAAAAAATACACTGAACCCACAGACATTGCCAACATCCTAGCTGACAGGTTCAGCGCAAACTTCTCCCCACCAAAAGGGCAAATATCTATCCCAGCAGAGTGCTGCCCCTGACATCTCAGATGCTCAGGTAAGAGCCCTTCCAAAGCAAAAACACAGCATCAATGGGACCAGACGGTGTCCCGGCTGGCCCTACATGAACTCCAAGAAGAGCTAAACCCAAACATAAAACTACTGTTCAATCTCAGCCTTAATACAGGATATGTGCCCAAAGAGTGGGGTACAGCAACAGTGGTCCCTCTCCATAAAGGTGGTGCCTCAATGGATCCTGGAAACTATCGCCCCTTAAGCCTGACTAGCTTGGTCTGCAAAGCTATGGAAAGGATCATCATGGACCTCATAAATAAAGATATTGGGGACCTACAGACACTGGATCCTACCCAGTTCGGCTTTGTTAAGGGCAGATCCTGCCTCTTAAACCTGGTTGATTTCTTTGAAACAGTCACCAAGGCCATTGACGAGGGGAAGGTGGCCCACACAGCCTACCTGGACCTCGCAAAAGCCTTCGATACAATACCCCACTTGGGCATTATAGATAAGCTCACCAGCTTAAATATAAACCCCTATGTCACTAGATGGATTGCAAACTGGCTCAAGGACAGAACCAACATGGTTAGAATTGCTGGAGCCATGTCAGACTCCAAACCAGTTACAAGTGGTGTCCCACAAGGCTCAGTCCTGGGACCTCTCTTGTTCGGTATATATTTCTTGGAGGTACAGGCCAACACAGAAGGACTGTGGCTGACCAAGTTCGCAGATGACTGCAAACTGGGTGCCATAATCAACTCTCCAGCCGACACAAGCATCCTCCAAAAGGGCATCATAGAAACAGACAACTGGTGCCAGAGCCATGGCCTCAAGCTAAATGCCAAAAAGTGTATAGTCATCCCCATTGGCAAAAACAAAGTGCCCACAAATTACCACATAGGTGGTAATCCATTAAGTACAGAAGAAGTAATTAGGGACCTGGGGACCCAAGTTGATAGCAATCTCTCATTTGACAGCCACGTGGCCAAAGTGGTTAGAAAAACATTTTATATAGCCCACCTAATCATGAAGGGATTCACATCTAGATCAGGGGAGGTCATCGTGCCTCTTTACTCATCCCTCATCAGGCCATAATTGAGTACAATGCCCCTTTTGAGATGTACCTTACCAGACACCTGCAGCAACTGGAAAGACCCCAAAAGTACCTCACCAAGAGGATCAAAGGGCTCAAACAGATGCCATATGCAGCCCGGTTAAAGAAACTCCAGCTCTACTCAGTGGCATACCACCTGTTCAGAGGCGATCTGTGCCTGACGTATAAAGCCATGTCCAACCTGGAATTAATGGACATGCTGCACCTCAGAAAATCCAAATCCCATCGGAGACTTGAACCTCAGCACTGAAATAAATAGGACATGCTGGAGGGACAGATTCATAACCCAGAGTCTCCCTTCACTCTGGAATAAAATCCCAGTCCAGGTTAGGCAGAGTCCCTCATTGACTCTCTTCAAGAGGAATCTTGATGAGTGGATGGGAGATCGTAGGTTTACCCCGGGTATCACTTCTGTGTCACTGTTAGACAGAGGCACAGTATACTAACCTCGAAAAAGGGCATAGCAAAATAAATTTAAAATGGGTGGCGAAAGCCAAACACATTCTAGCTAGGCTTATAAATGCCCTAGGGCAGATAGCCTAGTATGAACCTATGAAGAAGTTATACCGTTACTGTATTCATCCTTTGTTAGGCCCATCTTGAAAACAATGCCTCCATTGGCACATACCTCACAAAGTACTGAAAGTGACTCAAAATACCTCA
Organism: Protopterus annectens; assembly: GCF_019279795.1. Taxonomy (NCBI): domain Eukaryota; kingdom Metazoa; phylum Chordata; order Ceratodontiformes; family Protopteridae; genus Protopterus; species Protopterus annectens. The sequence goes on from NC_056735.1 coordinate 13,989,474, forward strand.
GTGTTTCCTCAACAAAAATATTTCAAGTTTCAGTAACCCTAGATACTTTGACAGACTGAAAGACTTGTCTGTCTGCAAATTATCCTACACATTCCTGAGGGGTCATGTCCACTAAAGTTCACATGCTATGAGTGACCCAGCACTCTAAAATCACCATCACCACAATAAAACTAGTTTGTAAATCTACACTATCACATCAACAATACCAGATGGCATAAGTACCTTACCCAATGCATTCCACATTTATGAAATAGGCTGACTTTACATGTCAAACACAGTACTTCCCTTACAACTTTGATAACCAGTTTGGATAAATGTAAGAATTTAGGATGAAACCAATAAAAACAGCACAACCATTTTTTTCAAAAATGGGTTGTTTTCCCCTCCCAAAAGAAAAGTAAATATTCTTTTATTTCATTCTTTTGTGGATGAAATCAGTTTCATTTTTTCTGACCTTGTTATAGGTTGTAGGGAAAACTACTAATGGGAGTCTGAGTATATTATGTACTGCCTGATTAACATAATACTACTACTACTACTACTACTACTACTTATAATAATAATAATAATAATAATAATAATAATACTAATACTACTACTACTACTACTACTAATAATAATAATAATAATAATAATAATAATAATAATAATAATTGCTTAGATCAGCTGTAGTTCATAATACATTTTTTCAGCCAGCTTAGGACTAAGTCATTTACTCACAAAACATATTCATACCCAAATTTGTCTCAGCACAGGACTCAGCTTTAGTAAGTAATCTCATTAAGTGACAATGAAGAGCATTTACAAGTGGTGATCTTTAAATGTGTAGAACTGGTCTCTATACAATATAAACAGGAGCCATTAGCACATCATTTAGCTGTTATCTGCCATCACCACTCGTTAAACACAAAAAGACAGCCAGCAGGGTGGATTCACAGATGGGTTTCTCTGAAAACACTGAATAACATTAGTAACCCTCCTCCATCTTGTTGAAACCTTGCTACTAAATATTTCATGTGTGTGTGTGTGTGTGTGTGTGTGTGTGTGTGTGTGTGTGTGTGTGTGTGTGTGTGTGTGTGTGTGTGTGTGTGTGTGTGTGTATATACATATTTATTTAATTTAATGAAAACTAAAAAATAATAAATTTTCACTCATAAACCATAAAGACCCAATATACATCTACAGATGCACCTCTCAGCTCTTCCAAATTTGGAGGAGCACATCTAATTTGTTCTCAAATGTTTGTTATATCCTCCTAAATTTCAAAATTATTTTGAATTAATAGCACCCAATAACAGCACCTAATATGGAAACTTTTCCCCATTTTTTACTTTGTCCATAATTCTGAGGTAAAAGTTGAAAGACATGACACACACATACACACACAGATTGTGCTAACACATATGCAGCAATTTGCCACATTAGAGGAGTGGGCCACTTTTTCCCTTTTTTCAGGTTTCAACTTGTTACAGAAAAAAAGCGTTTATTAGAATCCTTTGCAAAAACTGCTTACAATTAAAAAAATGAGTACACTCAAAAAACAAATAAAATGTATCCTACTGTCTAATCAACAAAAAAGGGTCTGTTGCCATGTTTATGAGATATGGGCATACTGAGGCAATGTAGAAATTGTGTTATGTTTACTGACAACCAGTTAATTCTCATTCAAACTGATATGGTATGTGAGAGATACATTTACACAAGGCAAAGGTCTCATATAAAAGCACTCCTAATGTCAATAAGGTTGTCAGTGGTACACACTCTGCACCCATCATACACAATTCAGAGCAGACACATAGACCCACATAAGCTGAGGCACTTAAATTTAACCTTCCTAAACCCCAAAGACCTCCTAGATGACGTTCACATAACAAATACCCTTAGCAGCTCAGAGTGCACTCTTTCAAAACAACACCCACATCAAGACATACAGCCAAATCTCATGGAGCCTCCACTTCTATGCCCATAAGGCAAGCCACCACAGAATCCAATATTCTAGTCATTGGAGACTCCTTTATGAGACACAATGGTGTCTTTCTCACCAGACTAAGGAGAAAGTCATGGTCAGTTGCTTATCAAGAGTTAGGATCCGCCACATTACGCACGCACTCAGGTCACTGAACCATAAGTACCAGTATGACTCAAACATAGTCCATGTGGGTGTAAATGACCTGAGATGTACCTCAACAGACTAAACAAAGAAAGACATTGTGGAGCTCTTGGAATATGTGTCCCAGGCTGGTAGAAGCCTAGCACTGAGCAGTATTTTACCTTCACCAAGGATGATGCCACAATATAAACAAAAGATGACTGACTTTAATAATAGGGGGTGCAATATTTGTTAGGATGGAAGGAGATGGTTAACAGACCACACTGCTTTGCCAGGGATGGTCTGCACCTCTGCCCTCTAGGCTTTCAAATATTAGCTAAAGCAATGTCCTCCCCCATAGTGCCTTTTTTTGGGCAACAACAATCTGAAAGTACATCCATTATACCAAATCAAAACCAAGAAAATCTAGAGGTGTTACTGCTCAATGCTAGGAGTCTAAACAAAAACTTCACTCTCTAGAAGCTCTCTTTACCCTAGAGAATGCTGGTGTCTGTGCAGCCACTGAGATATAGTTTAAAGTCATGGAGAGCACACATAGCAGTGTAAGGTTATAATACCTTCCACACATTTATAACAACTACTACACAGAGAGGAGCTAAAGGTGGAGGTGTTTCAATTAACATAAAAAATAAATCTACCTCAATGCTGGTCAAACAGGCAATGCACTTCAGATTCTCCATGTTCAAATCACTGTAGGAAAAATGCAATAGCACTCCCTTGCAAGCTATAGGTCCCCTCTATGACCCAGGAAACCCATACCATATATTTAAACGTACTGGAAACACTCACCATCCAACCCAATACCATATTTATGAGTGACTTTAATAACCCTACTATTAAATGGGAATTATGTGCAACATCAAATGTTCCTAGATTTTGTAAATACAAACTCCCTGAACCAGACTGTCAATACAGATGGTGCAGTGGTACAGTGGTTAGCATTGTCACCTCACAGCAAGAGGTTCTCTGATTTGAGTCTGCTGGGATTCCTTCTGTGCAGAGTATACATGTTCTCCCTGTATTTACACGGGTTTCATCTGGGTGTTCTGGTTATCTACCACATTCCAAGGACATGTGCCTGGAGCATTTATCTCCAGGCCTCTGCTGAAAATGGGCTCTTTCCCAGTACACAAATGTTATATACACAAACACACACACACACACACACACACACACACACACACACACACACACACACATATATATATATATATATATATATATAATATTTTATGCTTTTGTAATTCTTTTCAATTTGAGATTGTGGAGATTTTTCATGTGGAGGGATTGAGGATGATGATGTGCTTGAACAACAGATGGAGTCAGCAAGCAACAACACTGGGATCAGGTTGTTAGTTTCTAGTTTAACTGCCCTGAAAACTATTCTTTATTTCTGAAAAAAAAAGGGCTGAATAGGTTAGGTCTGTGTGTAGTAGTGGCAAGCAGAGGATTAGTAGCAGCAGAGGATTAGTAGCAGCCCTATTAACTGCAGACTGCTATTTTTTTAAGTTTATTTTTTGCTGGGGGGGGCTGAGGGACCTAGGAGACTTTTTTATAACTTTTTTTTTTGCAGAGTGATGTGTGTGTGTGTGTGTGGGTGTGTGGTAACAGCTGTGGTTTATTTTTTTTTATTTTATCTTGTCCAGAGAGAGAAGAAGAGGAAGGAAGGTTTGTAATTAAATTAAACATTTGTTTGAGTGTAGTTTTTTAGTCTCTTCTTGCATAGCAATATCAATATATTTTTTTGTGTTTTGTGTACAATTGTGATTGAATATTAGTAGTAGGGGATGTGTGCTGGCTGAATGCTGCAGAATATAGAGATGTTTTAATGTATACCAATGCAAACCCTGTTGCTAGTATGTTTTTGTGTATATTGGCAATGTTTACAACTATGCCTGATGCTACACCTTTGTTCTATGATCATTTTTTGTCCAGAATTATTGTGCTGAGAGGTTGGGAGGAATGTTGCAGAATGTACAGCTGTTTTAATGTATGTCTACAGTTATTGGGCTGACAGGTTGGTTTATTTTACTTTCATTGTGCTGTGATACTGGGGAGTAAGCAACCCCTGATCATTTTGGGGCTTTGTCTGAATTGTTCGTGAGGTTAGACCTGTGAGAATGTTGCACAATGTTTAGATGTTTGACCTGTATTTTTGGTCTGTTACTCATCAAAAATGTGAATTCCCACAATGCATGTGAATGCTACTGGAAAAATCTGTTCTTCTACCGTCCTACCATCTTTATTAGTTCATAACCACAATGTTTTAAACCTCCTAATGTTACATCCTTGTCTTGTTTTTTTTTTTTTTTGTTTGTTTGTACCTCCTCTAGAATTGTGCTGAGACTTTTGGGGGGACTATAAGAGTTCTGCAGACTGCACTGATTATTGTAATGAATGTTAATGCAATCCCTGTTATTCTAATATGTATCTAAGTTTATCATAGCAATGTTTGTAACTATCCTTGATGTTACACCTTTGTTCTGCAGTTATTTTCAGCTTTGGAATTATGCTGAGAGGTTAGGAGGTTGGTAGGGGCTGTGAGAATGTTGCACAATGTCCAGATGTTTGTTAGTTTTGGTCTGTTCTTCAAAAATGTGGGGTCACACAATGTATGCTACTGCAAAATCTTATTCTAGCATCACTATTAGTTCATAAGGACAGTATTTTAAATTCTTAATGTTCAGCCAGTGTTGTCCATCATGTGGGTGTCTATGTCCTGTTCATGAAGTCTGTCTGGGTCTGCCTTGTGTCTCTGTCCTGTGTGTGTGGTCTGTGTGGTGTTGTCTTTGTACTTCTGTGGGACTGGCTGCCTGATGCTGCCATAATGTAACAACATTACTACTAAATGCCTGTCAGTGTGTGTGTGTGTGTGTGTGTGTGTGTGTGTGTGTGTGTGTGTGTGTGTGTGTGTGTGTGTGTGTGTGTGTGTGTGTGTATACCATTGTGAGTGGCTACCTTACTGTGGTATGGGGGCTTGTCATAATGTAACATTGGTACTAAATGCCAGCCAGTGTGTACCTTGACATTTCAAGTCTTTTTAATGGTCTGAATGTAATAACACTACACAGTGATTGTTAAATGGTGCTGCATGAGCTTGATAGGGAAGGAGGCATGATGGCAATATGGTCACACTTTTTATATTTTCCTGGGTAGGGCCCCCAACTTGAATCTTGTTGGGAGCCCCCAAAATACTAGCACCGGCCCTGCACACACACACACACACATATATATATATATATATATATATATATACATACACACGCACGCACACACACACACACACACACACACACACACACACACACACACACGCATACATACACACAGACAACAAAACCTACTACTGAGAAAATGTAGTTTTCCAGCCTTAAGGGTAGTGAACACTCCAAATAAAGTACCACGGTCAAAGAGGCAAGGAACAAATAAAATAAAACAACTGAACTAAACCAAATAAAGTTGCCTCTTTGACCGTGGTACTTTATTTGGTTTAGTTCAGTTGTTTTATTTTATTTATTGGTAGTGAACACTCCTTAAGGAATAACAATCTAAAACAACAGTTGTACAGAAATGATTACAGCATATGGCATGCTAAAATAAACTTGTTTTCATAAATATTAATGTGAGATCCATATTAAGGATCGCCTTGCATTCTTACTGAAAACAAGAAATCAGGATTCAAGCTGGTATTGCTTGTTTAACCCATGGTTTATTCAGTAAAAACAAAAGATGACCGATTTCACTCTTGTCACAAACACACACACACACACACACACACACACACACACACACACACACACACACACACACACACACACACACACACACACACACACACACATATCATCATCATCATCATCTTCGCCCTTTTTCCCATTTTTCTACATGGGCTGGGGTATCATCTTAAGTGTCGCCATCTCTCTTAATTTAATGCAACACACCTGCCCTCTTCGACACTCATGTCTGACGGTCACAGATCTTCTCTCACACAATCCATTCATTTCTTTGCATCCCCGTTTCCTCCTTCCTTCTTCCTGTCTATCCCAAATCTTCTTCACCAGGTTGTCTTATGCTTTTCTGCATGTGTCCAAATCTTTGATCTTTCCCGCAATTGGAGCTACTTTGGCTTCTGCTCTTATGTCCTCATTTCTTCATCTGTCCCACAGTGCACATCCTACCACCCTTCTCAGGCACTTCATTTCCATCATGTCTAGCTCCCTCATCTACTCTGCCTTTACTCCCCAGGTTTCTGTACCATACATTTGTAGTGGTTGAACCACTGTCCTGTACACCATAGTTTTCAGCTTCTTTGGCATTCTTCTGTCGTTCATTACACCTGAGACTCTATGCCAGTTGGCTGTAGCCCTTATGATTCTAGCTTTGACCTCTTCATTCAGACTTCCCTTCTCCTCAACCACCCCTCCCAGATACTTGAAGCTATTAACATGTTCCACAATCTTCCCTTTTATCTTAATTCTTAGCTTCTTCTGAATTCCTCAATTTGCTGCCATTACAACTGTCTTATCTGTGTTTAGTTTCATCCCATGTGCCTTCAGTTTTGCATTCCATTCCCCCATCCTTTGCTGAAGTTCTTGTTCACAGTCTTCCTGTAATGCCAAGTCATCTACATACAGCAGCTTTGTTGATCTGTCCTCTCTGTCCCATCTGACCTGTTTACTAATGCAGTAATGAGCTCATAGCTGAACCTCGATGTGCACCCACTCCCACTGGAAACCCCTCTGTGAGGCCGAACACTGGTCGTACTTGAGTCATTGAGTCCTTGGACATAGCCTGTACTAATTCTACCAATGTGTCTGGAACATCAAACCACCACAGTACTGCCCAAATCAGCTTTCTGGGGTCCTTGTCATATACATCTAGGAATGGCCAGTTGGAGTATTCCCTCATCTCTAGCTTCTTCTAAACTATCTGTCTTACTGCAAACATCGGGTCTGTTGTGCTGCATCCTGATCTGAATCCGAACTGCTCATCTCTCATTTTACATTCTACTACTCTGCATATCCATTTATCCATCACCCTGTCCAGAACTTTCATGCAATGTGACAGAAAGTTGATATGTCTGTGCTGTCCATAACTGTGGATGTCCCCTTTGTCCTTGTACACTGGCATGAATATGCTTATTCTCCAGTCATCTGGGATACGCCTTTCTCTCCACACTGCTATGAGTACCCTCAGAAGCCATCTCTCCCCTATCTCACCCAGCATCTTTATCATATCTGCTGTGACCTCATCTGAGCCTGCTGCTTTCCCTGACTTCATTTTCTTTAGTGTTGTTCTTACTTCTTCTAGGGTGGGCTCTCCTTCTTCTTTCATTGTAGGCTGTGTCTGGGGCAGTACAGCTTCTGTGGGGTTATCTTCATTCAGAAGTTGCTGTAAATACTCCTTCCATCTGCCTTTAATGTCCTATGGACTACTGAACAGGTTGTTTCCGGCATCCCTTATGAAGGGTGTCTGACTTTCTTCTTTATCTTTCTATCTTTCCCTTGCAATCTGATATGGTTCTTTGTGCCACCTACTGAGTCACTTTCCAGAAGCTGGTTTGAGTGCCTCTGATGTCCTGTTCTTCACTACTGCAACTCCTTTCTCAGCTTCTTTGTTAGTCAACCAGAAGTCCTTCCTAGCCTGGTAGGTCTTTTCTATAGGTTCATAGGTTCACTGTGCCTCTGTCTAACAGTGACACAGAAGTGATAC